>NC_134483.1:364720462-364900462 GCF_040206685.1 Ascaphus truei
ACGCGTTGAAGTTTGCTGCTGTCCCACAACCAGATGTTTGAATAATAAAGGACTTTTAATTGCAAGACCTGCTCTTTCATCTTTGCTGTGCGCTGCACACCCTGGCTATTGGAACTCACTTCATAAATTAACTGGTTGCAAACCATATGGTTACTCTGTGCTTCTTCACCTGGTACAGTAGCTCTCACTCCTACGCTACGGAAGAATTTATGCTTGTTTTCCTTAGTAATAGTTAGATTGGCAATATTCTGCATAGTATCAAAAGGTCCCATCACAAGTGGGCCTATGGCAGGAATACACTCTGTTCTCAGGAATCCGTATCCCGTCACTCACCTTGTCCATGCATATTAGATCGGGAGTTTACTTAGAATCTTCTGGTGTGGCTGATCCAATTATGCGCCAGAGCTACTACTCTATCTATCTCTAACTCCTATTATGCAATGATCACTCCTCTTCCCAAATGAGAACAATCTTGGGCAAACTACTGTATATACAGTAGGGCACATTCCTTAACTGAAAACAATAAATGGTGACAGGACATCCTTAATATACATAACTATACACACCAACATATTTAGAGGACTCACAGTGAAGTTTCAGTCTGGACACTGAGAAACCTGTTTCTAGAACATCCGCAGGATCAATACATACCCTTCTATCCCTGTATGAGACATCATTGGATGATTTTTCACTGGGGGGTTTTGTTTGCCTTCCTCTGGATCAAAATACTCTAAATGCAAATATAGGATGTGTCTGTCGTCTAAATTTAACATACAGTAGGTTCAACTTGATGGACATGTCTTTTTACAACCTCATCTACTATGTAACTATCTCCTTCTAGTGACATCGCTGGTCACAAGACATAAAAAGGGGTGGCTATCCCTTTCTGCATAGTCATCGTACATCACATGGTAGGGAGGGGAGTAATCTGACTGATCCCACACAGTGAACCCATTAATGCTGTTAACCCCTTATACTAACTAGTAGTCCAGAAACTACTAAATGTCCCACTGAACATATCTAGAACAAAAATGCAGTTCAGAATCCATTCGTGCCGCTGTGAGTTTCTGTAAACCTTCTCTTCTTTCATTCTGTATTAATATTTGTTGAGGTTAATGGACTAGTAATTCTGGTCAAAATGATTCTGTATTTACCTTGTGGACAAATATAGCACAGGCAGTACAAGCATGAATTTCCAGTGCTATGTTGTCAGCTACACCAGCCCTGACCTGCAGGACTGACCTTCCTTTGTCGGACGAGAGAGGGAAGGGGTTTTTTTTTTTCTCGCAGTGATGCAAGCTAAAGAGCAAAGGACATCTGTCAGTATTTGCTTTCTCTCAGTCACATAGACGTTTATCAAAGTTTCTCGGCTTCAAAATGGGTTATAAAGAACACAAGTTTATTTTTAAAAAAAAATCTAATTGGTTCCAACACAATTTTTTTTTTGTCTTTAGTCAAAATGTTCTTCTATTTGAAAAACTTACACAGCTTAGGGGTTTTGATAAATAGCTACATGAAACTAATTATTACTTATTTTTAGTAGTTAACATGAATGTATTTGCATTTGTACTGTATGCGTGTATTACGACTTCATAGATGCAAAATCTATACGGTACATGTATTACAGTAATTCATTAAAAGCGTCTGTATAGTAAGTGAAACACTTTAAAAAGTGATTGCAGAAATGTCAACTGATTTTCATTAATTTCACTATAGTTTAGCACAAGCGGTTACGTAGACAGTGGGGCCTAACTGATAAAAATCTGTTCTTTTCCATTAAAATACCCATTTTAGTTCAGATAATTGTCTTGAAGGTTTACATGTCTGGCAATAACATCTTTGAATACAAGAAAGCAGAACCCTGATAACCTATGGGGTAGGTGTGTGATGGTAAGCTGAGATCTGGATTACAATTACTTTCTTTTATATATGTAACACGTGTTCCCACCCAACCTCACTTAGGGACCAGTGTATGGGAGTGGGTGCATTACCACGATTGTATGGTGCTCTACCTGTAGGTTTGCAGGAGGTTTGAGTTGTCTGCCAGATGGTAAAGAGACAGGAACAGGACTGGCTCACACAGGTCTCTGGGTTCTTCATGGTAGTGTCAGCGCCGCCAGCGGTGATGAAACCCACGGAGCGTAGTTGTCAGCCCCCATCACTGCTCAATTACCTCCCTTCTGCCCAGGAACTGACACCAGAGGCAGAGGTATATTGAAAGGTACTTTATTGCAGGGCATTCTGCATCAGCTCTTCTAGCAGCATATATCACACTCCACTTGCACCAGGCTGTCTAGACGGTGCACCTTTGTCAATAGTGCTCAATAGTGCTCAATAGTGCAATACACATATATATACATATATATATATATATATATATTGTGACATAGTCCAAAGATGTTAGGCAGCTTTCTGCCCCATTTTAGGTCAGAAAGTGCAGGAATAGTTAAAAATGGTCCATCCCACAGCTTCACATTAACTCAGGCTGCTGGATGGAAAATCCAGACCACAGATTACAATGGGTCTAGTTCTCCCTCACCTGCTCTTCTAATCACATGCACAGGTATTTAGAGCAGAGAGGTTTGCATTTCACTCTCTCTCCTTAGAGCCTGGAGGCTGGGGGTATCGCTGCTCCCCGGAATCCAGTTCGGGGTGGACGGCCCTTCCAAGTATCACAGTACCAGAGGATTTGCCTGGACACTTGGGACCGAGTTCCCACCACGAACAGATAAGACAAACAAATGTTTATTGCTGTTGCTAAAAGACTGTGCTGTATCTAGTGACCCTAAATGAGAGGGCATTGTTTTAAGCTGGGGAACCAGGTTAGTTGGCCCAGCAGCAGTTAGAGGCCGATTCTGATGTGTAGTTAGATCCCTGAAAGGGATAGGATGTCTTTATATGATTTGGTTTTTATTTCTTAAAAGTGACACTGTGTGAAATGCTATAACACTGATATGAGTAAACCGCTGAATGAAAAATATCTGAGTGCCTCTAACCTACACATGTTAAAGCCGCAGTCCCTTACTGGGATGAAAATAAAGCAGGCAGAAGCCTGAGTTAAGCAATATAATACTGTGCATGATCCTGTTTGTTGTATAATTAACCCTATAAGACTGTGTCGGGAAGAACCAAGACAGACGTCAGCGCTACAAAAGAGGGGCGTTTGTCACAATATATATATATATATTAAACACACAAACCCAGCAAGCTCAAACGCCCACACCCTCCTAATATTGACTATATGTAATGCCACATAGAGTGCAACTGGGCTGTGGCACATGAATATAGGAAAACACAGGGGGTGCCCAGTGCTACATCCAAATGACAAAACATACCATGTATGTTTTGTCATTTGGATGTAGCTCTGGGCACCCCCTGTGTTTTCCTATATATATATATATGTATGTGTGTGTATATATAATATATATATATATATATATATATATATATTTATTTATATATATATATATATATATATATATATATATATATATATATATATACATATATCTATAGATATTTATATATATTTATTTGTGTGTGTTGTAAAGCCTGATTCCAGCATTCCAGGGACCAGGGTTTAATTTTGTGTTCAGCTGGGAATGTTACTAGTTGTTTGTGACCTTTCCAAGTAACTCTTTTTATGTTATTCTTTTAATGTGGCAGTTAAACCCACCAATCAGGGGCTGGAGCATATTGGAAGCACCTGCCAATGTTCCTCCCTAAAAGTGGCCATACTGTGCCATAGGGTATAAAAGGTGGGGAGGGAGGAGCCTGTTGTAGGTAGACTTGTTCTCAGGTTAAGTGTTGTTCTATGTCCATGTCAATTCCAGTGCTGGTGCCAGGCCTGGAGTCCTGTCCAGAAGACACTGAATGGGAGAACAGGGGAAATCTCCTGAAGGAGGTCCCTGTATCTAGCCCTGCAGGATATTCCCCAGTTATCCCAGCGGGTGAATGTGTGTTGTACGTCTGTAACAGTTGTGGATACCTTTTTCCAATAACTTCATTCATCATTTGATCTGTCTGTCGAGTTGATCCCTGGTGTGTTAGTCCTGGTCTCCTGTGACACCCACCTCACTGGAATTCATAGGCAGGGTGCCCTCTGGCATGATATATTACACCCTATCACCTCTAACAGAACCAAAGACTGCATGTAACATCCCTGTTTAAATAAAAGCCTCTAGTGGTCTGTGAAAATCAACAGAGAGCTGGTTAATTGCAGCTAGTCAATTAACCAGCTCCACCTGGGTAATCAGAGGAGGGTAAAAATAAACCTGCTGGGGACAGACCAAGAGAAACTCCTTAGCACAGTCAGGACTATGCTGACAAAAGAGAGGTGTCTTAAGCACACATATTCCTGGACAAAGAGGATCCAGGAACCTGCCAGAGGCTGGGCCCTCAAGGGAGCAGCAGGACTGCAACTCCTACATCTGAAGTTTGCCTGGAGAAACCATCGACGCAGGACCGGCAACTAAGATACGACTTTTCCTATACATTTGTCCATGATAGCATATTATGTGTTTGGGACTGGGAACTGGCCTATCCAGTAAGTCAGATAGTTAGGGCATGTAGTGTTTATTCAGTCTCCAAAATTGAGTTGGCTTTTTTTTGTATGCGTTGCCTTGTTAAAGGGACAGGCGGAATAAAGCCATGTTTTAATTTCCCCAAAACTGTCCCCTGGTGTGTCTCTCTGCACATGCCTCTTACACCCCCCCTACTAATTGCTTAAGGAACTTCTTTTGGAGTACCTATCCATTCTCTCAGCGCCATATAGAGGGCCCCTATCTTTTGGAGCGGTGTTTCCCTAACTGGAAAAAACAACGTAATTCTAACATATGTAGTTACAGACTAACAAGACTTACATTATCTTACTAATGAGATCCTCCCTCACGCTGGGTCCACTAAGATCTGATCTGGAATCTTCCATCCCAATTTTATATACCCCATAGTGACATCACTAGTCACTATGACTACTAGGAGGGTTAAGTTCTACAAGGAATCTTTACTTAGTAACCTCACTAAGAACCTTCAAGAAGGTAGATGTGACTAAACAACTGCCTTAATCTTTTTGCAACATAGACTAATAACTGCAACATTTGACTACGGGCCATTGCCAGGATTAACCCCTTAACTCCCTGTTAACCCCTTAGTTAGGATACCACAGGGGTGCTACATTATAAGAAACAATGTTCCCTCTCTGTCATGCTGGTTTTGCTCATTTCTAGTTCTGATCAAGACTGTAGTTTTCCCAAAATCTTGCACATGGCGCAGATCCTGGAGCCAGAATGTCCGGTGTTGTCTGATGCCACGAACATTTCAGCATAACATGAACAAAAAAGCAGCAATCCCATCTATTCATTTTTTTAAATGTTTTAATAATCAGAACCTGTTATTTAAAGCTTTTGGATCCCCTGGACTTCTAAGAAATGTACCATTGTATTTGCTGGTATTATTTCCACTATAGGTAAACCAATCGTCAGCCTTTTTCTGGTGGACCAATAAAAAGTTGTGGCTTTCTTCAGCCTGACCCTGGTGGTCATCTTGGATTTTTTCTTTTATCTTATCAGGAACCCAGAGCTAACAATGCCATGGTTTGAATCAGGACTCTTCAGATTAAAAGAAAGTCCAAAATTGGAGGTACCACTCAATAATCAAAAGGTTTATACTGTAGTAATAATGTAAAAAAACTAAATGGAAGGCAGCAGAAAATGTATAGCAGAATAATTGAAGCAGCGTTAAAAAAAGCAACACTGACTATTCAGTCAACTTTTTTTGTACAAGTGTCGGTAAAGTTCCCTCTCACAAGCTGTACCTTTGATCCTTGGTAAGTTAGTAGCATGGATTAGATTGGTCTTGTTTCATTGGACATTGAGGCAGCTACTTGGTAATGCACATATATCCAAAAATAGCAGTGCAGATGGCACGACTGCTATAAACAGATAAGATGAGTTATAAAACAATGAAAAACATAACTCAACATCCATAAGCTTTAGCATTATTTCCTAAATTACATACGTAACTAGACACAAAATAAATTGGTGTAAAAAAGCTGTGTAATATAGCTGACATACTGTATTGTAAGCTTATAGGTATTTAAATGAACAAGAAGCAAAGAGGGACGCCATAAGGATCTCCAACATTTATTTATAAAATGTTTTACCAGGAAGTAATACATTGAGAGTTACCTCTTGTTTTCAAGTATGTCCTGGGAACATAGTTAGAATAATACATGGTTACATTAAATGATCAGGGTTATACAGTCAATTCACAGACATTTCATGGACAGTTACTGTAGAGCTGGAAAATTTGGTGCAGGGGATAAAACGATTGCAGAGTTTCAAATTGAAATACAGCAATTTTAACACCAACAAACACCCCGCCTTTGGGGTGATGCAGATCTAGACTGAAGGGGTTCAGAATGAATGCAAAACAAGGATGTTTCCTCTGTTGCTCGACTGCTAAAACTCTGACTCAGGCCCTCATTCTCTCCCGTCTTGATTACTGTAACCTCCTGCTGTCCGGCCTTCCTGCCTCTCACCTGTCTCCCCTACAATCTATCCTAAACGCTGCTGCCAGAATCACTCTACTCTTTCCTAGATCTGTCTCAGCATCTACCCTCATGAAATCCCTCTCCTGGCTTCTGATCAAATCCCGCATCTCACACTCCATTCTTCTCCTCCCTTTTAAAGCTTTACACTCTTCTGCCCCTCCTTACATCTTAGCCTTAATTTCTCGATATGCACGATCCAGACTCTTGCGTTCTTCTCAAGGATGTCTTCTTTCTACCCCCTTTGTATCTAAAGCCCTCTCCCGCCTTAAACCTTTTTCAGTGACTGCCCCACACCTCTGGAATGCCCTTCCCCTCAGTACCCGACTTGCACCCTCTCTATCCACCTTTTAGACCCACCTTAAGACATACTTGCTTAAAGAAGCATATGAATAGCACTGTGGATATTCTGAACACATGATACATAAAACTTGGCCCCCTGCAGACGCACTTACCAGAACTCCCTCCTACTGTCTCTGTACGTTCTCCCTACCTACCAATTAGACTGTAAGCTCCTCGGGGCAGGGACTCCTCTTCCTTAATGTTACTTTTATGTCTGAAGCACTTATTCCCATGCTCTGATTTATATTATCTGTTATTTATTTGATTACCACATGTATTACTACTGTGAAGCGCTAAGTACATTAATGGCGCTATATAAATAAAGACATACAATACAATGTCCCCTGACTTTGCTGCCACTGCTAACATGGTCACAGAGGCAGGACGTCAGCGTCTGCTTGAGCTGGATTGCTCACACCTGCCTTCACCTAAATACAAAGTCTGACTTTCTAGGCGTAATATCCATCTATGTTAGCCCTCCGTGAATTGGGACCATGCTTTATCGGTCCTTACAACATTTCCCGTAAGGTGAATGAAGTGGCCTTTCAGCTTGAACTTCCCCCGTCGCTCAAGATTCCCTCCACCTTCCATGTTTCTTTGCCGAAACCGGCCTTCTGGAACCGTTTTGTCCAGGACTCCTCCCGCACCAATTTACGTGGACGGTCAACAAAAGTCTGCAGTCCAGAAGAACATGTACACCTATATCTCTAGAGGGTCCCTCCAGTACCTGGTCTACTGGAAGGCGTACAGCCCTGAAGACAGGAGTTGGGTCAAGGTATCCAACATCCATACTTTTGCCTTGGCCAAGAACTTCCATAAGGCTTTTCCTGTCAATCCAGACCCTAGGCATTACGAGTCTGCCAATAAAAGGGGGGTACAATAAGGATCTCCACCATGGATGCCCTCTGACTTAGCTGCCTCTCACACCATGGCCACCGTTGGAGGAACTCAGCCTCTGTGTTAGCTGGATTGCCTACACCTGCCTTCTCCCTTTATAAGACTTCCATTCCCTGCTCTCCTTGCCTGTGGAAGGTACTCCCTACCTTGTCTGCTGTTGGATGCCCTGTTGCTGTTTCGTCGGCCTCAGATTCCTGCCTGCCACTGGACTATTCTGCCACTCTCCAGCCCTGACTCCACAACTGTGAACATGATCATTCTGCTTCTCTCCTGCACTGACCCGGGAACTAGACCCCACTATTCTACTGATTCAGGATTTAGATCCCAGGTACGGGTCAGTCTATACTCTCCACATCTGGTTAGCCGGTCTGTTTCCTTGACAGTACAAAGCGATGTACACAAACGTAACAGACACACTATAAGTTTTCATTAGCATGTGATTACCCAGAATTCATGGCTGCAGTGGAAGCATTGTATGCTCAGAGATGATGGTGAAAGACAGGTTTGCAGGTCTGACATGTGAATGTTCTCACAAGTGGTATTTTTATTTGCTGTAAATTTTATAACTAATTTTCCCTGGATTTATATTCTATGAACCACAGAGAACAAGTTATAGTTTCCAATCACATTTGGACAAAGAGAAATTTCCAGAATACTCTAAATCTAATAAAAAACATTTTTGAATAATTCTATATATTCTGTGTACGTTTATTGAATTATTAATTTATATTACGTGCCCATAATATATGTAAATATTCAATAATGTTTTTTAGGGGGGTCCCAGGAGTTGATATTAACACAGTTCAGCTCCAGAGACCCCCTGCTTCAATCTTAGAACTAAAAAAAAGATGTAGTGCAAGGGGTTTAAGTGTTAATTTTACAAACAGAGCAAACAGTATTTGATTGATAACAGACCATTCCAGGTATTGCTTCCTAGACGGGAATTTCTTGAATTTGAGAAAGGACCTTTTAGGCTATCCACTGTTCCTTTGGAGGGAGGATAGACCTAAACACAAGTACTGATTTGTACTTAGCAAAAATAACTTATTTGGAGTGTTGTGCATGATCTACATTTAATAAAAACATTATTGTAAGGAAATAGTGAAAACAGGGTAGACCGTTAAGGGGCTTCGGAGTTATCTCAAAGACTGGATTCACCATTGATCATGGAATTGAATATCTCCTTGTTAACCAGTAGTACCCAGAAAACAATTCTGCAGTCACCACCAGCTAAAAAAAAACGCGAGGCCGCTATTAACTATACTGGATTTTAAAATGTTTTCTTTTTAACGACTCCCTTAAACTGAAAAGGGAGACAAGCTTCTACTTTAGAAAAATACAATGTGATGTAGTAACTGGGTATCATTCATTTGGACACTATTCTCTGGCAGCAAAAGGGTTATAGGGGCAGTAAACCCAAAAGAGTGGCGTTTCTTAAACGGGAGCTCAATGTGATGCTCATAAAGCAGATTGACAACCCTCTTTTTAAAATTTATTATTTCATTTTAAAGGGCCCAAAGCCTGATGTAGAGTGTTCACATGGTCGCTTATTCGCACTTGCTTCAGCACACTGTGCAGCACAAAACAGTTTTTCATACAGACTTATTAAAGCATTTCCCTGTTCTTCTCTAATAATAAACTGTGAATTCCAGTAATGTCAGAAGTGTGTGTATTAGGAGGAGGGAGTGGAGGGGGGGAGGGTGTGTTTATCAGATTTAAATGTTTATTTAAAATATGAATTCAAATGAATTAAAAATCATTGGAGCACGTAGGTCATACAAAGGTGTAAATGGGAATATTTTGGCTAGTAATGCCAACGTCGCTAGGTTTCATGAGAGAAAGAATACCATTTATAAGATATACTTCTTTATTATCTTCAGTGATGGCATTCAGAAGGTATAACATATGTAATTTCAATAAACCATGCTGATGTCTTATTGAAATCTTATTGATAAGGCATACAGCAAAGCGCGGGTAATAATGGTTTAATAAGTTGTTAGTATAGGGTAAGTCTAGTCTTTGGTCCCGATGCTGAAGTTCTGTGTAAGTACTTCCCCTAGTAGAATTTAAGCTGGGTATTGGTTCAATTTGTAGCTCTGAGCAAATGCAACAAGTAATTGACGGTCAGGCAATTTTTTCTGCGATTGCCTTAATGGCTGGCATGTTGGATACTTATCAGTAAATTGGATTTCCTGGCAACACTTTCTTAAAGTGTTGTGAAAACAGCTGTTCAATTTTGAATGTGCTTGTATGTGTTTTCTGGTCATTTCCACCTTGTAACTGGAGCAACTAAGCACACTCAGGCTGTATTACTGTAATTAGAACGTGCTGTTTTGGTTAAGTTCACAATAATATCCTGTTATAATCACTCATTTAAACAAACAGCTTTATTCAAAGTGAAATATTAATTGGAAAAGCCTGTCACATGCAGTCCCCGTCTCAATCATTGCAATCCATCTTAGAAGGAAATTACTGTCTCGGTTTCTAAAGGGTCAATTAAGAGTACTGTAAGTAGTTTGGCTGCTAGTCTGATCTCCAGCTTCAATTTCTAAAATGTTTATTACCTCCAGACCTTTGTACACATGGATCTTAATTCTATGGCTGGTACATCTATTGTTATTAAAACTACCAGCATTTTTACTTTTACACGAATGATCATCAGTACATATGTTTTATACAGTTCTTTTCTTCCTTAGCTATTGTATGTGCAAAAGTACTGTTTCATTTTATTACTACTGAAGTAGTGCGTGTGTGTGTCTACCATACTTTGATACAGTCTTCCAAAGTTGCCGATATAGGAAAACCAGCTTGATGTGGGATAGTCACAGAACCTGTAAGCCTGACATCAATAGTGGAGAAGTTAATTGAAGGTTTAGTACGGGATCATATTCACGAATAACTAATAGAAAACAAAATTATTAGTACAGTAATAATCAGCATGGATTTATGATGAATAGGTCGTGCCAAACTAACCTTATTAGTTTCTTTGCAAAAAAAAAGTAGGAATTTAGACTAGAGGAATGCAGTTGATGTGGTCAACTTAAATTTTGCAAAGGCTTTTGATACGGTATGAACTATGTAACAATATATTAGGACCTTTGGCATATACCACCTAGCATACAAACAGACACAAAAGCCTGTTGTAACTTACACAGATGGACACTGCTATGGTCTAGACCAGGAGTGCGCACACTGGGGCACGCAAAATGTTCTGTGCGGTGTCACAGCACTTACAGAGGCCCCACACTCTTCTCCACAACATTTAAATGAAATGCTGGGGGAGCACTCAAGGCCTCTGTTTATCCCTTACCTTGTCTCTGGCAGCTTCTGGCGATGTGTCGCCATGGCAATGCAGAGTCAAATGACGCCACAGGGTCAAATGGCAATGTATTGCCATGGCAACGCAATGTCACATGATGCCGCGATGTCAGATGACGCCGGAGAAAAGGCCAGGGGGGTGTCATGAGCAAGGGGGCAGATCAGGGAAGGGGGCGCAGACAAAAAGGTTTGTGCACCCCTGGCCAACACCATGGGTGACCAACCTTTTTTTTAAGATGTGCCAATAAATGAGCACAAATTTTTGCCCAGCCCCCTGTCCTAATGCCCCCATTCTAGTTTAAATGAATAACTGAACCTAAATTAAATAACACAAAAAATAGACAAGAATAATAAAAAAACATTAACATTTTACAAATATTTTTTATTGAGAAGAAATAAATCCTAATAAAAAAAAGAATCTGAATTTAAAAAGTCTCAATATGGCTTCTAAACTTGCATTTCAGGTAACAGTTTCACAATAGTAAAATTAATTTTCTTGGTTGATAACAGAAGAGTAATTTTCATCTTACCACTTCTTCCAATATTTTTTCCCCTTGAGTTTTATCTGTGTATACATTCTTTTTGTAATACATATTAAAAGTAATTGAAAAATAATACATAATAAAGCTACACAGAGTACAATAATAAATGGATAAATAAAAAAAATTACCAAAAATTGATTGCACAGAAGTTTTTGAACCAAATTTTCCCTACCAAGAAGATCATAACATTACTGACCATTCATGTTCTATTTCTTTCAATTGTTCAATTGAACAATCTTGTTCATGTTGAAAAATAATTTCTGCTTCCTTTAACTGTTCAGGTAACATTTGGAACAAACATTCATCTTTCTTTATTTCTTAAGTCCATTTCTCCCAAGGAAACTCATTTATTTGGGATATATTAAATCGAAATGGAACTACATTTACATCTCGCGATAGAATCTGTGATATATAGACCTGGATTCCATGTAAATATATTCCTACTGGATTTTCCTCATTACAATACAATCCCTTTAATAAAATCTCAGTATGTGTACACATACAGCGGAACCCCATTATAACGCGGTCCTCGGGAGCCACCCGATCCGACCGCATTATAACCGGGGTCGCGCTATTTTTTTTTTTAATATTCGGGGTCCACACTGACCACGTTATAAGCGTATCCTCGTTGTAGCGGATCGCGCTGTAACAGGGTTGAGCTGTATGTAGCTTTCACTATTTCCTTATCTGTCATTACTTTTTACACATACTTTCCCTTTCTCTACCGGAGTAACAATATTGTGAAATTGTTTTACTGTTTCAATGCGAACAGAACATGAACTATGATTATGGAAACATGAATGATAAATAGTCTTAGCTAGGTGTGGTAAACAAATCATTTAATTAAAATGTAAACTAGCAGATACATCTACTTGTTCAAGCTTTTCTGTAGTTGTGTCAAAAACAAAATCAGGGTACTGGAGATTATAATATAATAATTGGTTATTGCTAACAGGTATTCCCAATACTGTTATATGAAGTATAGGAAGTAATGCTCGTTATTTCCCTACAACTGGTATTCAAGAAGTATTTGCACATACGTTATTTTTACATCCCAACCACTTATTTACCAATAAATCCGTGAGCAAATACATACCCCTCTGGCAAACTTTGTTTGGTTCCTATTGGTGTAACCCCACCTTGCCAAGCTTGTGCCATTACTTTAAAATCAGTGGAATATTCAATCTGTATCTCCAAGCAAGGTCTGGCTACTTGAGGTTTTTCTTCACCATTTACAAGAGCTAAATTTGGAGATGCAGAACAGAAGGTCCTATCACTGAGGCAGTTTTTATAACCATGCCTTCTAACATGTGATTCAGACCTCTCTGAACATGTAAATATTTTCCTCCTATTAACCCTGCGGTTTCCAGATCAGATTTGTAAAAAATTAAATCCATGCTATTGGCTATACTACCTATTGAACCTACTCCTCCTAAGAATCCTTCTATCAACCCTCTTTTATTTCTACTTGTACTACTAGTGTTTTCTCCAAAAGACTTGTTAATACCCTCCTTCATAATCATAAGATCTTCCTGACATTGAGAGAAATTAGTTGACATTTTCCATTCAGAAATATTAAATTTCCAAACTATTGTTATACATTTTCCATCCAACAGAATTGGTTTAGACTGGAAATGATTGACCTGAAAATTATTTGATAGTTTAAATACCTTATTTGCATAAGTGATATTCTTAGGTGAAATTACATTAACCACTGCATGTCCACATTTCTCTTTTTGGTTTGCTAATGAAATACAACACTGTCATGGAACCAGAACTACCTTTCTGACTCACCTCCCTCTCTCCTTTGCAGCTTCTGCCTGTCAGATCTTATTCCCAGCTGCATGGAGTTTGCACACACATACTGTGGGGCTTATGCAGAGACGTGAGAGAAGGTGAATGTCGCCAAGGATTTGTCGAAAGAGTGTGCTTGAAAATGTTTCTTGCCGAGAACATGGCGAGTTTCAAAGAATCCGCCAGAAGTGTGTTGTAGCCAAAAAAATTCGCCACGTTCGTGGCGAGAATCACTTATTCGCCATTTCTAAATTACATGGTATTCAAGTAGGGCCGATGCGCATGTACGCGCCATTCAGGCACATTATATGGCGCGTTTCTGTCCGCCATCTAAAGTTGGCAAGTAACTGTTGTTCGCCGACGGTGCTGGACGTATGAGAAAATGCATTGCGTTTTATTTTTTGGGGTTCGCTGGAGGGGCGATTCAGAGGTGTACAGAGAGAAAACCTGGATATAAACCCCCCTGGCCGATGTGTCACACGTTCAAATAAATCATAAACATTAAAAAATTGCACACGTTGTTGTTAATCTGTTACTAAATCAATGTGTTAGACAGCCGTGTACGTTGCATGGACGCTGAACGTGTGTACATGAAGGGGACTGAGGTAACCTCAGAGCTGTCAATCAGCAGCTCTGGGTCTCGCGAGAGGCGCGCGTTCGTCTTTCCACGGTAGCACAGGAATGATTTATGTTTCCCAACGACCGCGCGCCTCGGCATGGCGAGTTTCACGCACAGTGAAACGCGCCAAAATTTACAAAACTTATAAAACGTGGGTAACGGTGTTCCGTGCATAAGGTGAAAAAAAACGCCTATTCACTGGCTATTTCATTGCCATTGCACCTGAATATTACGTTGCTCTCTGCATAAGCCCCTGTGCCTGTGTAACTTGCAACAATGTTGCATTTCTTGCCTCTGGGCATGGAATCAGTGAGCTGCTACTGCAGTTTCTGAGATCCTCACCAGAATGGGCTATTCTGTCCCCCCTCCTGTTTGTTCAGAGATAGTCTGCCCCTAGACTATTCCTTTACCCACACTGCCCCTCACTTCCTTTTCCACCCTGGAGACAGTGAGTACAAGACCCTTCTCTGTTCATCCCCCATGGTGAGGCCATCTCTTTTTACCGGTTTCTAACTAATAATCACCGCTACATACCATCCACAAGTATCTGTACCCTGCTGCCTTTTCCCAATAAAGTGGAGGAAATATTACAGGGCTTGGAGTGATTTAAAAGGGAACTGAGTTAATGCTATCGGGAGCCATTCACACATCAAACGTGACCCTGGCTTCAGAAAAAACACAGATAATTTCCTTTTTCACAAACTGTAGGGTTGTCTAGGCTATATATAAAACTTTTTCCTGACCAATCCCTCTCCCAACTGAACCTCTCTGTATCACATTTGGTGATCCAAGAACCAAGCTTCCTAGAAACTCACCATCCCCTATCAAGCCATTAAAGTTTCGGGTGATAAACTTAACTGTGTACTACTGTACATGCAAGTTGTAAATGATCTTTATCTTCCTGTATTTATTAGAGGACAAAACTTGCATAGTGCTAAAGACCAAAAATACAGAACACAACAATATTGTATATTAAATGGAAGCTGTTATAAGCGAACCCTGGAGATATGTAAATGAATATGGGACAGGTACTGGGTGTGGCATTCCGGTTAGGTAACTAACCACTTGTGAAGGTATGAAACATAATGAATCCAGAAAACGTAGCATGTCAATTCACCCAAAATAGTACCTTAAGTCCATAAATATAGCAGGATACAGGTAGCAACAAACTCACTGATATGCTGCAGTGTCCATGCATAGATCACAGGCTCCAGGCGTTCCAGGTGTGCCTCCGTGATGAAGATTCATAGAAGAACAATGGTGACAGTACAGTAACAGAGCCCCACTCAAAAAGTGTCCAAACTTTGAGAAAAAATATTTAGAAAAATGAAAGTGCGTATTCCACAAAAATGAAATTATTTATTGGTCATAGAACAAACAAATGGTGTAGGCGTCGCCCTACCAACGCCTTTCGTGTCAAAAAGCACTTTAATACATTGAGAAAGCGCTGTTTGGCACAAAACGTGTTGATAGAGCAACGCCTATGCCATTTGTTTGTTCTATGACCAATAAATCATTTCATTTTTATGGAATACGCACTTTCATTTTTCTAAATATTTTTTCTCAAAGTTTGGATGCTTTTTGAGTGGTGCTCTGTTACTCTCACCATTGTTCTTCTATGTATTTCTACTATACCTGGTGATTCTTTCACCTCTGGGATAATCCAGTCCATTACAGTGAATAACAGTATCACTCTAACAGACTTGGATTTCCTTGCTACCTGTTTTTCCCATGTTCTTGCAAATATAGTGTCTGACATATCCCATGTATGGTTTTGTTCTATTTCTTTTGGTATCAAAAACTTTAAAAATGTTTGTTCTATAAACAATATTTCAGATTAGCTCTTCCTGTTTTTGATGTAGATGGAGTATTTTGTCCAAGATCGTTTGTCCATGCTACTGATTCTTTGTAAGGAATCGGGGAACACGTCCTTTGCGATGTGTTCCCTCCTTACCTGTCATATCTCAGACCTTCGCTCTTGCACCAGCACGCGCAGCTCATCTAGTGTGCCACAGAGCTTAGCTCTGCCCCCTCGAACATGCCGCGCTTGTCTCACGCGGCGCGCACATGTGATGATGTGCACCGCTCCCCAGCTGCGTGGCAAGTACTCGTTTAGCCCACTTGTCTCCTGCAGCCAATCCTTGCCTGTGGAGGCCACGCCTCCGCTCCGCCTCCCTTGCTACTGGTTCCTGTTCCTGTTAAATACGCTGCAGTTCCTCTCACACCTTGCTGAGCATAACTTTTTGTAGCTTTGAGCTCCTAGGTCTGTTGTGCCTTGCTCCTTGTCCTGTGTTTTCTTGCAGTTAGCCCTTCGCGTACCGACCCGGCTTGTCTTTGGAATCTCTCTGGCTATTGACCCCGGCTTACCCTCGACTCTGCTGATTTTCCAACCCAGACCACGGCTATATGGACATCTACTATTCTGACCTATCCAACCCCAGACCATGGCTATACGGATTTCCACGATTCTGATCTCTCCAATCCCAGACCACAGCTAAAGGACTTTGACTATTCTGAACTCTATCCAACAAGACCTCGGGAAGTATCGGCTAACCCACTCTCTCCAACCCAGACCCGGCTGCGTTTGACAATCCGCCATCGGTCTGAAACTTGTCCTGCATTTGTTGAAGCAAATTCTGAACCACCACAGTCAGATCCTGCACGTTCTTTGGGTCCGACTCCGACATCCCGGTTCTCTTTCTACAGCTCCTTCCCCACCCCAGTACCGGGGTCCAGTCTTGTTCGTAGGCAGCGCAAGCATTACAGTATGCTCAGCCCAACGAACATGGACCCCCCTGACGTGGGCCAAGCCCTGTCTTCGATTTCTGAGCATTTCCAATACCTGGATAATCAGATATCTTCCCTTACTCAAAAACGCCACGGTTTCTCTTAACCAATCACAATCCAGAATTATTAGACCTGCTACTTTGTCTGTTTCTTCCCCTGAAGCCTCTCTCTCCCTCGAGCCACGTCTCCCCACCCCCAATCGATATTGCGGGAGATCCCCATGGATGCCGAGGTTTCCTCAACCAATGTGACATACAGTTCGATTTAACCCCTTCCCGTTTCTCTTCTGATAGATCTAAGGTGGTGTATATTATCGCTTTATTTACTGGAGACGCAATGGCATGGGCATCCACCATCTGGGAGCAGAGACCGGAGCTTATCCAAGACTTCCCACATTTTAAGAAGGAATTTAAGCAAGTCTTTGATAACCCTGGCCGTAAGATTACTGCTGCTTCTTCTTTATTTATCATTTCTCAGGGTCACAGACCGGTTGCAAGATACGCTCTGGAATTTCGGGCAATCGCGGCAGAGACGAGCTGGAACAATGAGGCGTTATCTGCAGCTTTCTGGCAAGGTCTCTCCGAGACATTAAAGAATGAATTAGCTGCTCAAGAAAGACCCACAGTGCTCGAGGATCTTATTGCCATGTGTATTAGGGTGGATCAACGCCTTCAAGAAAGGAAGCTTGAACGCCATCACTCACGTTCTCTCACACCAACTGCTCTTGTTCCCAGTCTGTCTCCTTCTACTTTCCCAGCTCTTGAGGCTCCAGAACCAATGCAGTTAGGAAGTCACCAGCTCTCCCCTTCAGAGAAACAACGTCGGAGAACTGGAGGGGTATGTCTCTACTGCGGACTGCCGGGTCACCTGGTGCTTCACGGTCCCATGAAGCCGGGAAACGACACAACACCCAATGAAAAATAAGGGGGTCTCATTGGGTACCATTTCTTCTTCCCCTCCTAGTAAGAGTGGTCTACCTACCAGGGTCATGCTGTCTATCTTCCTTGAGGGTCCTGCCTTCCTAGTTCCTGCCTCTGCCTTCATCGACTCTGGGTGTGGGGGAAATTTTGTGGATCAAGATTTTGCTACCAAACATAAGATTCCTCTGATCAAGAAATCAATACTGGTGGGTCTAGAGCCAGGGTGGGCAACCCTGTCGCCATTCGCCATTTGTGGCGAATTGGCAGTGAAACTGTGGCGAATGGAGCCTCTTCCCTCCCCCTCTCCCCTTTCCTGCTACCTAGTAAACCTCCGGGTGGTGAGGACAGTCCGCTGACGTCACTCATGACATGCTGTCTGCCGCCTATGCGGACAGTCTGGCGATCCGCCACACAAGCACTCAGCTGTTATTAGGGGAACCCCGAGCCCGGCTCTTCTCTGTGCTCTGATGGCCAGTGCAGCACTCAGCTGTTAGAAGGGGAAATCCCCTACCCGGTCTTCTCCCTGCTCACACTCAGCTGTAAGCAGGGGAAATCCCCTACCCGGTGCTTCTCCCTGCTCGCACTCAGCTGTTAGGAGGGGAAATCCCCTACCCGGTCTTCTCCCTGCTCGCACTCAGCTGTTGGCAGGGGAAATGCTGCCTTCATGATCCCAGACTGCCCTGACCCTCCACTTTCACGCTGCCCTGACCCTCCCCTCTCGCGCTGCCCTGACCCTCCGCTCTCATGCTGCCCTGACCCTCCCCTCTTGCGCTGCCCTGACCCTCCCCTCTCACGCTGCCCTGACCCTCCCCTCTCGCGCTGCCCTGACCCTCCCCTCTTGCGCTGCCCTGACCCTCCCCTCTCGCGCTGCCCTGACCCTCCCCTCTCGCGCTGCCCTCATCATCCCCTCTCACGCTGCCCTCATCATCCCCTCTCATGCAGCCCTTATCATCCCCTCTCACACTGCCCTCATCATCCTCTCTCACGCTGCCCTCATCATCCCCTCCCATGCTGCCCAGACCACCCCCTTCCCCCACAGCTGCACCAAGCCTGCCCACACCGGCATCCACCCTGCCCCCACTGCTGCTGCGGAGTTACCCCCTCCCGCCGCCACAGTTCCCCTACGCCCCGCGCGTTATGCACCCTCCTATGTGCCCAACGCATAGGATGGGGGGGGTGCTTGATGATGAGGGGGACTGCTGAAAGGGACTGGGGGAGATCTAGGGTGCTGGGGGGAGATGATGATGGGGGTTAAATGAGATGGTGATGAGGGGGTGAGGTGATGATGACGAGGAGGGTATTGGTGGTGGCGTGAGAGGAGGATGAAGAGGGGGGTGAGAGGAGGAGGGGGTGAGAGGATGAGGGGGTTGTGGTGGGAGAATTTTAAACTTGTTCAAACAGTGTGTGGTTTAAAATTTTCGCATGCGCAACATAATACCTCAATTTTTACATGGTGTGGCTATTTTCACTTCTAATTCGCCACACCTGTGGCTACATTGAAAAATAGGTTGCCCACCCCTGGTCTAGAGGCTATCGACGGACGTCCCCTCCAGCCAGCCTTCATTTCATTGGAGACTCCTACTCTTACTCTCTCCACTACTGACGGTCACAAGGAAAAAATCTCACTGGATGTTATTCATTCACCTTCTGTACAGGTAATTCTAGGCCTTCCTTGGCTCCAACAACACAATCCGATTATAGACTGGACAGACAAGAGACCTATAAAATGGGATGTTGCCTCTGAAATTGCTCCTGTATCATCGGTACCACTTATCGCTGGCATACCTACGCTTCCTGATTGATATTTTGATAAAGTTCGCTCTGAAACTCTAACTCTGCACCACCCTTATGATTGCCCCATAGAGCTTCTGCCCGGTGCCATCCTTCCTAAAGGCAGATTCTATCCTTTGTCCCTTCCTGAGATTAAGGCTATGTCTGAATATATTCAGGAGAACTTAAAGAGAGGGTTCATTAGTGCTTCTTCCTCCCTAGCCAGGGCTGGGTTCTTTTTTGTTAAGAAGAAAGATGGTTCACTCCGTCCTTGCATAGACTATAGGGGTCTTAACAAAATAACCCTGAAGAATCGTTACCCTTTGTCACTCATCTCAGAATTGTTTGATCGTCTACAAGGTTCTTCCATTTTTTCTAAACTAGATCTTCGTGGGGCCTACAATCTCATACGCATTCGACAAGGGGACGAATGGAAAACGGCCTTCAATACAAGAGACGGCCATTACGAATATTTGGTCATGCCTTTCGGGCTCTGTAATGCCCCAGCTGTCTTTCAGGAATTTGTGAATGATATTTTTCAAGATGTCCTCAACATTTTTGTAATTGTCTACCTAGACGATATTCTTATTTTTTCTAAATCTATATCCGAGCATATCCAGCACACTAAGTTAGTTCTCTCCCGTCTACGTGAGAATCATTTCTATGCCAAGATGGAGAAATGTCTTTTTCACCAAACATCCACTTCTTTCTTGGGATACATTATCTCTGATAAGGGTTTCTCTATGGATCCTGATAAACTTAAGGCAGTTGTAGATTGGCCCCAACCCACTTCTCTTAAGGCAATTCAGCGGTTTCTTGGCTTCGCCAATTATCGTAAATCTATCCGTAATTTTTCCGCCACAGTGGCTCTCATCACCGCCCTGGCGAAGAAAGATGTGGACACTTCCGCCTGGTCTCCTGAGGCATGCCAGGCCTTCGTCACCCCCTGACGAAGTGTCCCACGTGACACGAAACGCGTAGGAGTGCCAGTGCATGCTGGGTAGTGGCGTGATGACGCAATACGCCCAACAGCTTCACACCAGTGCAGGAACTTTCACACGGAGATGCAGGTCTGGAGATTCCCCTCAGCTTTACCATCTGCTTTCCGGAGAGGGGTTTTTCTGCTTTGATTGCGGACGTCCCGTTTGCGGAGTTTACAAGCTTGGTGTGTTAGGATCTACATGATCATTTTTTATTGTAAGTTGTGTACTTTTTTAATATATGACTATATAAATTGATATTTTTTGCACTTTTTAGTGATCATTTCTCTTCTTTTGCGCCCCCATTCTTTTTGTTTATGTGTTTGTGAGTGTTCTTCAGCCCCGCTGATCACGGGAGACGGGGAGCAGCACTGAACAGAGATTGCCATAGGAGATTTGTGACGGCCAGCGCGCACTTACCTTTCCACATATATCATGAGTCAATTGTGGCACGTGGCCAATGGCTACCACACGGCTGGGAGGTACTTTGCCTGCCAAAGCCCACTGCTGGACCTCCTGCCTGGACGGTATAACTTTCTCTCTTTGACACCCCAGGTCTGAATCTCAGCAGCGCCTCCAAATGTAACACACTTTTGGCCTGTTGGTTTGGACACTGAGCTTTCATGCATTCTCCTCTGGCTGTTTACAGGACTCTGATATTTTGAGCTTAAATTCTGTATAGTGATTTCTGGGTGCTGTTTTGGTGGTTGGGGAGACTAGGGACCAGGGAAGTACTTTGTGGTCCTTTAGACCTGAGGGAACGGGCCTGAGGAAGGGGTTATTCCCCGAAACGTTGCCCCCCTGATTACCCTCCCCCCATTGGTTTTATTTTCCCCCCTCTGTCTTTGTTTATTGTTCACTCCCTATCCCAGTGTTCCTGTACCCTACCACCCTCACTGTAGGGTTTTTGTCTACCCACTAATGCCACATCACTCCAGGTTTAACTGTATTATCTTGTGCCTACATTAAATTATTTACTTTGGCATTTACTGTTGAATCTATTATTCTCTAGTCAGTGAGTGCTGGAACCTTAGTTTGTATGTACAGCAGATAATAGTGTTACAGTGCTAACCTATTAGGCTTACAGAAGGCCTAAGCTTCCGCACTTGGGGAGCCTGGGATGGCTGGTGCAAGCCTCCATCCATGAGGATCCCAGCGTAGGCGGAATATCTCATCACGGGAAGTTGTATACCTGTCACGGGAATATAGGAGTGCTCACAACAAACCGGACTGGACCGCGAGGCCGAGGTGGGGATACAGGAAAACCACCGCCCTACAGCCGCGTGAGCGGGTCCGGTTAGCAGAGTCATGTAGATAGCCTGGTTCAGGACAGGAGAGTGTA
This sequence comes from Ascaphus truei, assembly GCF_040206685.1. Taxonomy (NCBI): domain Eukaryota; kingdom Metazoa; phylum Chordata; class Amphibia; order Anura; family Ascaphidae; genus Ascaphus; species Ascaphus truei. The sequence continues at coordinate 364,742,321 of NC_134483.1, forward strand.
GAGTGGTAGAGGTACTTGCCAGATCCGGGGTTGGAGAGATCAAGAGTAGTCGGTGTCCAAAGCCAAAGTCGAGGAGAGGAGAAGGTAGAAGTCCGTAGAGCGAGCCGGGGTTCGAGGGTGCCAGAGAACGGGAGTCCAGGTTCAAGCTAGGGTCTGTAACGGAAGACAAGAGCAGACTGCGAAGTAGCTTGTAGCAAGCACAACTAGAGACTGACTATGCTCAGCAATCAGCTCTGGGCTGGTAGCACTATATACTGACAGGAACCAATGAGAACCTCCAACGGTGATGTCAGAAGAACGTAGAGCGCTGATAGGCTGAGGCAGGATGCAGGACAGGTGGGAATGGAACAAATACATTGGCGGCAGTGGAGATGGACATAGTAGCGCGCGCGCGACGCGCGCGACAGAAGGGGCAGGTTGAGTTTGCTGGGAGAAAAAGCAGGCACTGTAGGCGCGCGCGCGGGTCTAGCACGGCAGCGCGCATGGGCAGCAGGAGCTGCAGGAAGAGACGGGAGAGAAGGAGGACCACGTGACCGGGTGCCGCGCGTCCCGACAGTGGAGTTAAGAGCCGCAGCGGGCGCGGTGGGTAGCGGCCTTACAGTACCCCCCCCTTCAGGGTCGGACTCCGGACGATCCTTACCAGGTTTAAGTGGAAATTTGAGATGAAATGCCCGGACCAGCCTGGGAGCGTGTACCTGGACTTGCGGAATCCATGCCCTTTCTTCGGGTCCAAAACCCCTCCAATGCACCAAATACTGGAGCCCTTTTCTTGAGATACGAGAATCTAGGATGGATTGTACCTCAAACTCTTCTTGTCCATTGACAAGTCTGGGGGAAGGTGCTTTGTGTTGGATCTGAGGATTGGGTATAAACGGTTTTAACAGAGAACAATGAAAGGCAGAGGGAATCTTCATAGTAGCAGGTAGTTTGAGTCGGTAGGTAACCGGATTGATCTTCTCCAATATAGAAAATGGGCCGATAAATCGGGGTGCCAGCTTTGGGGATGTGACTTTCAAGTGTATGATCTTAGTAGATACCCATACTTTCTGACCTGGGGTATAATTGGGTGGTCTCCGACGATGTCGATCAGCCTGCCTTTTCTGCATAGCCGTGGCCCGCTTGAGATTATCCTGAATCTTAGACCAGGAAGCTTGAAGATCCCGAATCCTTTCTTCTGCGGCTGGAACTCCTGTACTCGGCCCAGACTGAGGGAGGGTGGAGGGATGAAAGCCAAAATAAGAAAAGAATGGAGACTGTAGTGTGGACTCATTCCTGAGATTATTGTGAGCGAATTCTGCCCAAGGGAGTAGGTCGAGCCAATTGTCCTGAGAGTCCGATATGAAACAATGAAGGAACTGCTCCAGTGACTGATTGGTTCGTTCAGTTTGACCATTGGTCTGTGGGTGGTATCCAGAGGAGAAGTGAAGCGCCACGTTATGTTTCTTACAGAAGGCCCTCCAGAATCTCGAAACAAATTGCGACCCCCGATCAGAAACTATGGTCTGAGGTGATCCATGGAGCCTGAAGACCTCCTTGACAAATACCTCGGCAAGTTTAGGAGCACTGGGTAGACCTTTGAGTGGGATAAAATGCGCTTGTTTAGAAAAGCGGTCGCGCACTACTAGTATAGTGTCCATACCCTTGGATTTGGGGAGGTCGACAATAAAGTCCATCGAGAGATGTTCCCATGGACGATCGGGAATAGGGAGGGTTTGCAGGAGTCCTGGAGGTTTATTCCGTGGAGTCTTGTTCTGTGCGCAGGTGGAACATGCTGAGACGAAATGTTGAATGTCCTTGCGCATGCCTGGCCACCAAAAGGTTCGTTGCAAGAGGTCAATAGTCCTTTTGATCTCTGGATGACCTGCCGTTTTAGCGGCGTGCCCCCATTGCATTACCTTCTGGCAGAGGGTAGGGGGTGTGAAAAGTCGTCCAACTGGCACCCTGAGACCCTGAGGGTTTTGATCTTGAACCTTGGTGATCTCCGACAGTGCGTCAAAGGTACTGGCAGACAGGACATATTTCGGAGGAAGGATAGTCTCTTGAGGATCTTCGGTTTTGTCCTCTACAGAGAATTGACGAGATAGTGCGTCAGCTTTAGTGTTTTTAGAACCCGGAAGATATGAAATAAGGAAGTTGAATCGGGTGAAGAAGAGGGACCAGCGTGCCTGCCGAGCACTCAGACGGCGGGCAGTCTCAATATATAAGAGGTTTTTATGGTCCGTAAGGATGGTGACAGGGTATTCAGCGCCTTCCAATAGATGCCGCCACTCCTTCAAAGCCATCTTGATCGCGAGGAGCTCACGGTTACCCACGTCATAATTCCGTTCTGCTGCGGAGAATTTTTTAGAAAAGAATGCACAGGGATGCAGTCTGGCCTGTGGGTTCTTCCTTTGGGATAAGATCGCTCCTGCCCCTATGTCCGAAGCATCCACCTCGAGAGGGAAGGGTTGTGCTGGATCAGGATGCACCAAGATAGGTGCTGTGACAAAGGCTTCCTTGAGAACCTGAAAAGCCATGATGGCCTTGGGGGACCACAGTGCGGGATTGGCGTTCTTCTGAGTGAGAGCTGTGATGGGTGCGACCAACGTGGAGAAATTCTTTATGAACCTGTGGTAATAGTTGGCAAAACCTAAGAACCTCTGTACCGCTTTCAGAGAGAGGGGACGGGGCCAATTCAAGACAGCTTCCACCTTGGTAGGATCCATCGCGAATCCTGTGTCAGAGATTATGTAACCCAAAAATGACGTGGATGACTGGTGGAACTGGCATTTTTCAAGTTTGGCGAACAATCGGTTCTCCCGTAACCTCTGAAGTACTTGTTTGACGTGCCGAGTATGTTCCAGGGGATTCTGTGAGAATATAAGAATGTCGTCTAGATAGACCACTACGTGTTGATCCAGCAGATCTCTGAAGACGTCATTAACGAAATCCTGGAAGACGGCTGGCGCGTTACAGAGACCAAAGGGCATCACGAGGTACTCATAGTGCCCATCCCGCGTGTTGAAGGCCGTCTTCCACTCATCTCCCTTCGAATCCGAACCAGATTGTAGGCTCCACGAAGATCCAGCTTGGAGAAGATAGTGGCGCCTTGTAACCTATCGAAAAGTTCGGCAATCAAGGGAAGAGGATACCGATTCTTGACAGTCACCTTGTTGAGACCACGATAATCAATGCAAGGACGAAGTGTGCCGTCCTTTTTCTTTACAAAAAAGAAGCCTGCTCCTGCCGGAGAAGAAGACTTACGAATGAAACCTCTCTGAAGGTTCTCCTGTGTGTAAAGTTTCATCGCCTTGGTCTCGGGGGGGGAAAGCGGGTAGGTACAACCTCTGGGGGGAATCGCGCCAGGAAGAAGGTCGATCGGGCAATCGTAGGCGCGATGGGGTGGTAATTCCTCCGCCTGAATTTTGTCGAAGACATCTCTGAACTCCCAGTAAGCGTCCGGAAGGAGGGGATTCTTGGATTCCGGATGTGTGGCACCTACTATGGCTTTAGGCGAAACCAGACAAATGTCTTGACACCGATCTCTCCAGGTGAGGGGTTGTCGATCTGGGGATTATGGTGCTGGAGCCAGGGAAGACCTAATATCACGTCTACAGCCGGCGTGTGGATGGCATCCAACTGAATTTGTTCGGAATGGTGTCCTGTCATCTTAAGACGGAGGGGAATGGTCTGATGAGAAATAAATGCGGGTTGCAAAGGCCTACCGTCAATGGCTTCTAGGCCTACGGGCCAATCCTTGGCTACCAGAGGAATCTGGTTCTTCTCCGCAAAAGATTGATCGACAAAATTCCCACCAGAACCGGAGTCTAGGAAGGCCCTCGTGGTGATGTCCCCAAAGTCTCCTGATAGGGTTATAGGAAGAAGTATCTTGGATGGTAGTTTGGGAGAGGAAGGAGAGGTGACCATGCCCAGTGTAGTTCTCCCAGTACTCACTGGGGGCTAGCGTTTCCCGACTTGGAAGGACAGGTACTCACCAGGTGTCCACTATTTCCGCAGTAAAGGCAGAGTCCCGCCCGACGGCAACGTAGTCTTTCCGTTAATGAAAGGCGAGTTCCACCCAGCTGCATGGGTTCTTCGGAGGATACGGCTACGGGCTCCCCTGGAGCTGTATGTGAGGAGAAGGTGGGTTGAGTACCTTTTTGGCGCTTTCCCTTCTCTGCTCTTCGCTCCTGGAGCCGCTGGTCCATACGGATACAGAGCGCGATGAGTTCCTCCAAAGATGTAGGGCGCTCCAGAGCGGCCAGCTCATCCTTCAGGGAGTCATTCAAACCCTGCCAAAACACTGCGGCGAGTGCTTCATCATTTCACGTTGTTTCTGACGAAATAGTGGGAAACTCCAGTGCGTAGCGAGCCACCGAGCGATTTCCCTGCGAAACATTGAGGAGAGAAGAAGCGGCAGTTACCCTCCTACCTGGTGTATCGAACACCTTCCGGAATTCAGCACAGAACCGGTCCAGGCTGGAAGTCAGATCCGGGCGATGCTCCCATATGGGTGTAGCCCAGGCCAGGGCGTCATCGGTGAGCAGCGAGTAAATGTACGCGACCTTTGAACGAGAAGTAGGGAAGTGAGAGGGTAGAAGCTCAAATTGGACGGAACACTGCCCCAGGAAGCCACGACATGCTGAAGGCTCTCCCGAATAACGATTGGGAGAAGGTAGACGAGGTTCCGGAGGATGAGACAGAGGTGCCGGCGGAGAGAAGATAGGAGCAGGAGGAGCGGCAGCCGTCTCAGGAGAGGACAGAAGAGTTTTGAGTTGCTCTGAAATGGTACCCAGGGAGTTTTGGAGCAGTTCCATACGCTGGTTATTTTGGGAGAGACAAGTCTCTACTTCCTTGAACAGGCCATTGTGTTCGCTTAAGCGTCGACCCACCTCGGCGGAGTCCAGGTCTGTTGGGCTGAGCATAATGTCACGGGAATATAGGAGTGCTCACAACAAACCGGACTTGACCGCGAGGCTGAGGTGGGGATACAGGAAAACCACCGCCCTACAGCCGCGTGAGCGGGTCCGGTTAGCTGAGTCGTGTAGATAGCCTGGTTCGGGACAGGAGAGTGTAGAGTGGTAGAGGTACTTGCCAGATCCGGGGTTGGAGAGATCAAGAGTAGTCGGTGTCCAAAGCCAAAGTCGAGGAGAGGAGAAGGTAGAAGTCCGTAGGGCGAGCCGGGGTTCGAGGGTGCCAGAGAACGGGAGTCCAGGTTCAAGCTAGGGTCTGTAATGGAAGACAAGAGCAGACTGCAAAGTAGCTTGTAGCAAGCACAACTAGAGACTGACTATGCTCAGCAATCAGCTCTGGGCTGGTAGCACTATATACTGACAGGAACCAATGAGAACCTCCAACGGTGATGTCAGAAGAACGTAGAGCGCTGATAGGCTGAGGCAGGATGCAGGATAGGTGGGAACGGAACAAATACATTGGCGGCAGTGGAGATGGACATAGTAGCGCGCGCGACGCGCGCGACGCGCGCGACGCGACGGAAGGGGCGGGTTGAGTTTGCTGGGAGAAAAAGCAGGCACTGTAGGCGCGCGCGCGGGTCTACCACGGCGGCGCGCATGGGCAGCAGGAGCTGCAGGAAGAGACAGGAGAGAAGGAGGACCACGTGACCGGGTGCCGCGCGTCCCGACAGCGGAGGTAAGAGCCGCAGCGGGCGCCGTGAGTAGCGGCCTTACAATACCTTTATGGTATACCTCAGATAACCACAATCCAAACAATATATATGCAACACTCTTTACTATGGTCCCATAGTATTCTCCGCAATAACAGTGTACACATACAGTAACAACCCAGCAGGTAACAATAACAGTAATTGTCCCTCCACAATACTGATGGTGCCCTGGGCACCTAGACCCTGGTGTCGGTGTCCGACCGCAGGGCTGCCAACAGAAATCATGGGACCCAGGACAACATTTTAAGCAGCCCCCCCCCCCCCATGTCGGCAGTATTGCGAGCCGCCCCATCCCCCCCCCCCATTTCACACCTCACAAGCCCCCTCTATTTCCCCCCTCCCTCTTCCCATGTATTTCTCTCCTTTCCGTCTCACCCCCTCTCACTCTCCTGTCTCGCATGTATTTCTCTCCCGTGTCTCCCGTGTATTGATGCCATCGCGTGCGCTTATAGTTGGAGCGACAGGACGGCTCAGCGGCTTGGTCTCGATCGCTGAAAGTCACTTCAATTTGGTTTTACTAGCAACCGTAGTCTGACGTCAGCGTTGCCGGCACTATAAGCGTGGCCTTAGGTTAATTTCACCCCTCACGAGCCACCTCTATTTCCCACCCTCTACCCATGTATTTCTCTCTCCTCTGTCTCATCCCCTCTCCTCCCCCTCCCCCCTCGCATGTATTTCTCTCCGCTGCGTCTCACTCTTTCTCCCGCTTTTCCTCACTCACCCCCTTTCTCCTCTCCGTCCATCAATTACCCCACACCCACTCATTCCCTCCCCCTCACACAATTCCCCCCACAAGATATATAGTTCCCACCCCCAAATACATAGAAAAAAATCCCCCCCCCAAATGCATACAAAAAACCCACCTAGCATACATATAAAAAAGACCCCCACTCCCCCAATACATATAAAAAGACCCCCAATCCCCCAATACATATAAAAAGACCCCCACTCCCCCCAATACATTTAAAAAGACCCCCAATACATGTAATAATAATAATAGCATGTTCTTGTATAGCGCTGCTAATTCTACGCAGCGCTTTACAGAGACATTTTGCAGGCACAGGTCCCTGCCCCGTAGAGCTTACAATCTATGTTTTTGGTGCCTGAGGCACAGGGAGATAAAGTGACTTGCCCAAGGTCACAAGGAGCCGACACCGGGAATTGAACCAGGCTCCCCTGCAGCAATCTCATTGTCAGTCAGTGTCTTTACTCACTGAGCCCCTCCTTCTCCTATATAAAAATTCCCCCAAGCCCCCCAATACATATAAAAAGATCCCCACTCCCCCAATACATATAAAAAGACCCCCACTCCCCCCAAATATATATAAAAAGTAGACTACCTTGGGGATGGTCAGGACCAGTGGCTGTGGGGTCCGGCGGCAGATGGAGGGTCTGAGGAGCTGCCTGGCTGGGGTGGGCGCTGGGGGGGAAGGATCCTTGTAGGGCCTGGGACTGAGGGGTGGGGAAGGATGCCGGGCGGTAGGTCCTGGACGGGGGAGTCGAGGGGATGCTGGTAGGGGCCTGGAGACGGTGGAGGAGCCTGGGGACAGTGGGGGGGGAGGAGGGCTGAGGAGTGTGGCTGGGGAGAGCGCGGATGAAGGCCCGCCTGCCCGGGCCCCTACTGCAGGGGGAGCTGAGGCGAGGGGATGCCGGTAGGGGCCTGGGGATGGTGCAGGGAGGGGGGCTGAGGAGCATGGCTGGGGAGAGCACGGGTGAAGGCCCGACCAGGCACCTACTGCAGGAAGAGCTGAAACCGAGGCTATGCCGGTAGGGACCTGGGACTGTGGAGGGGCCTGAGGAGCATGGCTGGGGAGAGCATCGGTGAAGGCCTGCCCGGGCCCCTGCTGCAGGGGGAGCTGAGGCCAAGGTGATACTGGTAGGGGCCTGGGGATGGTGGAGGGGCCTGGGGCCTGGGGAGAGTGTGGGTGAAGGCCCGCCCGGGCCCCTACTGTAAGGGGAGCCGAGGCCGAAAGGATGCCGGTAGGGGCTAGGGGATGGTGGGGAGGGGCCTGGGGATGGTGGGAGGGGCTGAGGAGCATGGCTGGGGAGAGCACGGGTTAAGGCACGCCCACGCCCATACAGCAGGGGGAGCCGAGGGGATGATGGGGGTGGGGGGAGAGCTGGGGATGGTGGAAGGGGCTGAGGATCGTGGCTAGGGACTCGGGGAGAGCACAGGTTAAGGCCCGACCGCCCGGGCCCCTACTGCAGGGGGAGCAAATATGACAGCCATTTTTTTCAGACACTTTTTTTTTTGGAGTCACCGGGCCCGGGACGCCAATTCCGGCAGACCCCCCCTTGTTGGCGGCCCTGTTCGGCAGAACATTCTCCACCCAAGTGTACAGATGAGGGCACCGCTACACTCCCGCGTGTAGTGTTGGTGCACGTGGGTACCTTCCTGGGTACTTGGGTACACCAGGGCATTCCTTAGATATGCCACATCCGTCATCCCACGATGCAGGGCCTCCGACACAATCCCCTCTCGATGGGGAAACTCCCTTCCCAGCTCAGGTCCTTCTCCACCGATGCCTATCACTAGACTGGCAGGCCCTACAATACTCCGCTAGTAGGAAGGGACTACCTGGGGCCTACGGGAATGGGTCTGGCCTAGTCCAGGAGCTTGACTAGATTCCTCCACACTACCTCTCCCTTTGCAGGCTCCGTCAGGACTGAGAACGCCACCTCCAGTCCGCGGAGAAAATCCTGAACAGCAAGGACCTCCTCTTCCGGCAGTGCCAACCACAACATGGCCACTCCCTTATATATAGTCCACATGTATGTGGCTGCGCCAACCACAACATGGCCGATGCAATTCACACAAACCCTCTAGAACGACGGGACCACTGCCAGGGAGGAAGCAAGGGAGGGTACCCTGCTACATTTGTATATCTTGTATTGATGCTATATTTTCTGGAAAGCCATTCAACCTTGGATTCCAGATTTTTTCGAATTTTTCTGTGGTGTTAATAATCAATGTTGTAAGCCTTTCCATTTCTAGAACATGTCGCACCTTTTCCTGGAAGACTTGATAGGATGGTATATTTATTTGCTTCCATTGAAGTGCTATTGTGCATCTAGCTGCTGTTAACAAATGTGCAATTGATTTGTTTGTTGCGTACGACACATTAGGGACAGGTTTCCCCAAAATCATTATTACCGGGTCCATTGCTATAGCTACACCAATTACCCTGGTGATATTTCTTAATTTTCCTCCAGGAAGGAACAGCTTTTGGGCAAGTCCAGAATATATGATACAATGTGCCCCTATAACCACAGTTTTTCCAGCACAGAGGGCTTGCTCCTTTGTAAATGTGTGCACATCTATCTGGTGTTAAATACCATCTCATCATAATCTTGTACCTATTGTCTTTAATTATGGTGCAAATTATGGTGCTCGCCGCCGCCTCCCATATCTCTGCCCAATCATCTTTAGAAATCTCTGATCCAATATATTTTTCCCATTGAGCCATATATGAGTGTTTTTCTTTTTTGTCTAGAGAACTCAGAGTAGAATATATATTTGAAATCAACCCCTTCTGATGTGTTTGTATTGTACACATCTCCTCAAATTTGGTTAAATGTCTATTCCCTCACGGAAACATTTTGGAAATATTAAAATGCCTGATTTGTGTATATCTGAAATATTCTGAAAGTGGAATATTATATTTCTTTTGTATTTCTTCGAATGTATGTATTTTCCACAGAAACATAACTTCTTTAATCCTCACTATACCTCTTGTCCTCCAAATATTGTTCCTTCCCGGTATATATCCTGGGGGAAATTCCTCATTCCTCTATAAGGGAGTCATACGTGAGGGTTGTCCTTTTAATCCCTTTAGTCTTTTTCTCCTTTATGAATTATTTTAATAGAGACACAGTTATATCAGTTTCCATGTATTAATCCTCCTTTAATATCTCGTTAAACACTTCCTTTGATGGTAATCCAACCTCTAAATTGAGGAGTATATAAAATTGTCCTGTAAATCAGTCTGGCCCTGGGGCTTTCCCATTTGTAATGATTCTAATAGTATAGTAATTGGTGCATTTAACATCTGCTGGTCTTCCCCAGTTAGCTTTGGGAGCTTGACTTTCCCCGGAAAATTATTTTGGGCTACAGTATTTAATCTCTATTACTGTTGCTCTATAAAAAATAGTTTGGGGTCAAAATTGATTTATTTCCCTAGGGTCTGTTATAATTTGTCACGAGGATTTTCAGATTCTTAAAATATGACCGAGTTTCATAGGTTTCCTGGCTAAATTTCCCAGTAATGTACTGCTTTATGTCCAAATGTATAGAAATGTAGTACCCTAAACTGTATTCCTTTTAGGAAGCCATATTTTGCACATGTACAGTAGAGGCAACGTTTATTCTAACATTTGCCGTAAACTAGCCGGGTTACATTCTGGGTATGTGCTGGGTATGTGCTGGGTATGTTCTGGGCTAGTTTGAGGCACGTTTAAGGCATTTCTGCATTGACTAACGACCCATAGGATTAACACAGCAGGGATCCCTGGCAGTCCAATTCAGTTTGAATGGGACTGCCAGGGACCCCCGCTGTTAATCTGATAGGCCATTAATCAATGCAGAAATGCTGGGGCTAGTTTAAGGAAAGTTTAAGGCATGTATTCAGAATGTACCTGGGTGTTTCCTGGGTTTTTTGGGGAATTGCCACTGGTTTTTGTTCGAATAAGAGTTGCCTCTACTGTACCTGGATCTCATATGCCTCTCCCTGTTTGCTATCATAGGTCTTTGTATAAACGCACAAAACCTTCTGTTTAATTCTGTACTAGCTTTAGCAAATTCCAGATAATTTTCCTTCCTCTTCCTATTTATCAGGAGGAGTACACAGAGCGCAAGAACTCCTCTCATGGGTAAATGGAAGTTCACAGGAATCAGATCAACATGTATTAAAAGAAAAGAGAAAAGATCATGGTACAATACAGTTTAATTAACAAAAAATCCTTTGAGCAGTGAGCTCCAGTACACTCACATGCTCCACGATCATTAAAAGCAGTTTAACCAACTCAGGGTTAGGAGCGACGCCCACAATACAGCAAACACAGCTCACACGAATCCTCTAGGTAGGGACAGTCTCCTCTGCATCAAAACAGCGTCTGACGTCACAAGACTTACTCAGCTTTCCTCCAAAGGTAAGGGAGGAGTAGCAGGATACAGAGTCATCGTCAGCGTTGAGATCTTTACAGCGGGAGAACAGCTGGTTCGCAGAAACCAGCAAGAGGCTCCACACGGCTCCACACAGCTCACTGGTCACTGCGCAATTGAAATGAACCCTACGCGTTTCATCCGGGTATTCGGACTTCTTCAGGGGTGCATGGATACAGACTCATCTCAAGACATTAAATAGTCCCTAAAAGGGGAGGGGAAAGGGCGGGTGCAACACATCATAGGACAAGCATGATCTGGTTTCCTTTTTACATTGATGTTCATATGTGTGTTTCTATACTTGTTATGGGCACATAGATTGACATCCTTTTTATATCAACTTTTAATATACGTTATTTTTATACGTTGATTTTTATTGTATGAAATTTTTATTATACTACTTGTGCTGATTTTCCTTTTTGTCTCCACTTAGGTTCTATCTGGATCCTTATTGTATTAATTGTCTATTTGCGTATACATATTTTTATTATATTTTTATTATATAAATTCTATGTATATATTTTTTATTATATAAATGTTGTGTATTTGTACCAATATATATTATTTGTGTCCATTTAACATTGGCTGCTATCTGTATGTGTACATCTCTGCATTGTGGGCATGGCTTGTGCTATGATGTGTTGCACCCGCCCTTTCTCCTCCCCTTTTGGGGACTATTTAATGTCTTGAGATGAGTCTGTATCCATGCACCCCTGAAGAAGTCCGAATAACCGGATGAAATGTGTAGGGTTCATTCCAATTGCGCAGTGACCCGTGAGCTGTGTGGAGCCTCTTGCCGCTTTCTGCGAACCAGCTGTTCTCCCGCTGTAAAGATCTCAACGCTGACGCTGACTCTGTATCCTGCTACTCCCCCCTTAGCTTTGGAGGAAAGCTGAGGAAGTCTTGTGACGTCAGACGCTGTTTTGATGCAGAGGAGACTGTCCCTACCTAGAGGATTCGTGTGAGCTGTGTTTGCTGTATTGCGGGCGTCGCTCCTAACCCTGAGTTGGTTAAACTGCTTTTAATGATCGTGGAGCATGTGAGTGTACTGGAGCTCACTGCTCAAAGGATTTTTTGTTAATTAAACTGTAATGTACCATGATCTTTTCACTTTTCTTTTAACACATGTTGATCTGATTCCTGTGAACTTCCATTTACCCACGAGAGGAGTTCTTGTGCTCTGTGTACTCCTCCTGTTGTCTATTGAGGGATTGTGAAATTCCTCACACCAGCAGCATCTCCTCTTGGTGATATCATTTTTCTGTGATTTATTTGTGGATATATTATAGGGTTTGCGCTTACCTTTTCTTGCACCTTTTCCTATTTATATTTGCTATAATTTTGCCCCCCAAGACTGCCTTGCCAGTTTCCCAGTATAATGTTCCACCTCGTGCCTGCCTTTGGCCTCCCTCTGGAACAGGGCCAAAACCAATCTTTTTTAATTTGTGTTTATTGGACTCTTTAATATATAACCCGTTCCGCTTCAATCCACCCTTCTAAATAAAACTCTGAGAATCTTTTCAACTTCCTATATAAATTCTTTTAACTGTTGGAAAATAACTTTTGTGTATAGGAACATATCTCTCCCCTTCTGCCATGCATAAAAATATGGGCTCGCTCTCAGATCTGTCCACATACAGTTAGGTCCAGAAATAATTGGACACTGATTCAAGTTTTGTTATTTTGTCTGTGTACCAAAATAAATTCAAGTTACAGTTAAATAATGAATATGGTCTTAACGTGCAGACTATCAGCTTTAATCTGAGGGTATTCACATCCAAATTGGAGAAAGGGTTTAGGAATTACATCTCTTTAATATGTAGCCCCCTCTTTTTCAAGAGACCAAAAGTAATTGGACAATTGACTGAAAAGCTGTTTGATGGACAGGTGTGGGCTATTCCTTCGTTCTTTCATCGTCAATTAAGCAGGTAAAAGGTCTGGAGTTGATTCCAGGTGTGGTATTCGCATTTGGAAGCTGTTGCTGTGAACCCACAACATGTGGTCAAAGGAGCTCTCAATACAAGTGAAACAGGGCATCCTTAGGCTGCAAAAAAAAAGAAAATCCATCAGAGAGATACTGTAGCAGGAACATTAGGAGTGGCCAAATCAACAGTTTGGTACATTCTGAGAAAAAAAGAACACACTGGTGATCTCTGCAACACAAAAAGGCCTGAACGTCCACAGAAGACACCCGTGGCGGATGATCGTAGGATCCTTTCCATGGTAAAGAAAAACCCCTTCACAACATCCAGCCAAGGGAAGAACACTCTCCAGGAGGTAGGCATATCATTATCCAAGTCTACCATAAAGAGCAGACTTCACGAGAGCAAATACAGAGGGTTCACCACATCATAAGCCTCAAAAATAGAAAGGCCAGATTAGACTTTGCCAAACAATATCTAAAAAAGCCAGCCCAGTTCTGGAACAGCATTCTTTGGATAGATGAAACTAAGATCAACCTGTTCCAGAATCATGGGAAGAAAAAAGTATGGAGAAGGCTTGGAACGGCTCATGACCGAAGCATACCACATCATCTGTAAAACTCGGTGGAGGCAGTGTGATGGCATGGGCATGCATGGCTTACAATGGCACTGGGTCACTTGTGTTTATTGATGATGTGACAGAAGACAGAAGCAGCCGGATGAATTCTGAAGTGTATAGGGATATATTGTCTGCTCAGATTCAGCCAAATTCAGAGAAGTTGATTGGACGGCGCTTCACTTTACAGATGGACAATGACCCAAAACATACTGCGAAAGCAACCCAGGAGTTTAAGGCAAAGAAGTAGAATATTCTGCAATGGTTGAGTCAATCACCTGATCTCAACCCGATCGAGCATGCATTTTACTTGCTGAAGACAAAACGTAAGGCAGAAAGACCCACAAACAAACAACAACTGAAGACAGCTGCTGTAAAGGCCTGGCAAAGCATCACAAAGGAGGAAACCCAGCGTTTGGTGATGTCCATGCGTTCCAGACTTCAAGCATTTATTGCCTGCAAAGGATTCTCGACAAAGTATTAAAAATGAACATTTTATTTATGATTGTGTTAATTTGTCCAATTACATTTGAGCTCCTGAAATAAGGGGACTGTGTATGAAAATGGTTGCAATTTCTAAGCGTTTCATACGATATTTTTGTTCAACCCCTTGAATTAAAGCTGAAAGTCTGCACTTCTATTGCATCTCGGTTGTTTCATTTCAAATCCATTGTGGTGGCGTACAGAGCCAAAATTATGAAAATTGTGTCAGTGTCCAATTATTTCCGGACCTATCTGTATGCACCTGCATATCGATTAACTTTTAAACTGGAAAACTGTAAATCTGCTGTTCCTAAGTATCAAAGAGATACCCCCATATAGCTTTTGTTACGTACACCAAGTTTTGCCCTTTCAGGTCTTGATCTCGGGGAATTGTCATTACTGTCCTTTTTCCTATTCGGGGAACGTCTTTCTTGAGTGCGCTCCTGGTATCACCCGCATCATCGGTCTTCAATCTCTTTGAGATGTGTCGTAACGTATTTTCCTGATGTTTCCGCATCAGTAAATGTTTAGCTCCCTCTGCCCTGGATCCGTACTGTGAAGTTCTGTGTATCTTAGCGTGAATTTCTTATTCTGTTGAAATAGAGAACTGCACAACTTTGCAAATTCTCTCCTTTTATTGGAGACTGACACCGAATAATTCTGGAAGATTAGAATCTTGTGGGACCTGATTCTTTGTAAGTTTGCGGGAGTCTGGATTTTTGCTGAAATCCAGCAGTTTTGCGATTACCGCTCTTGGTATTTCTCCATCGCTCCATTTTGCCGGCCCCAATCTGTAAGCCCTCTCCAGTTTAATGGTAGCCAGTTCGGAAGGCATATTCATTGCAGGCATAAGATCCCTTGCCAGGGCTTTAGCCATTTCAGTATGCTCATTGAAGGATTCTGTGTTGGACATCTGCTGCTGTTCAGCCTTCCCTTGTTCATTTAGGCCACGTCCATGCTTAGAGCGACCGCACTTGCAACAGCGTGAGCGGCGCGGCCAAACACATCTGAGTCTATGGGAACATCCATAGAGCGCGCACACGTGCACGTGAGCAACGGTGCGGCATGTTTTTCGCGAGACAATTTTTTTTGTCTTTGTCACGTGACGGCTGGGTCACGTGAGAGGTCTGCCCAATGAGGGTGAACCATCTCCTTGACATCATCAGCCACGCCTCTGACACACCTCCCAGTCACAAGGATCTATGGTCCACAGATCGCTCGGCAGACAGACGCATGCGAAGCCATGCACTCCGTTGCACGCGCACTTGCACCATGGACTCGGCCTTACCCTGTATGCAGCAGCCATATTGGGAGAGTCTTTTCTGGTCTGAAGCTTTTCCACGCCCTGCTGTTTTGGTGGCAAGACGGATCTCCATGTTCTTTGCCTGTCCATGAGCCTCTCAGCTTCCAACTCAGCTTGAGGATGATTATTGTTTTTTGTTAATTGATTTTTGCTGCAGTTATGCAGTGCGGGTAGTGGGGCAGCTCCGGAGCTCAGTGCCTTGCGTGCACTCTCTCTGGCACCATACCGTAAGTCCGGTCACTATTCTCTGTAGACAAAATTGAAAGCGAGTGAGAAGTTGGAATGGATTTGGAAAAGTGGAAGCACATGAGATATTAGGGGTTGGATAGTTGAGGTATTTTGGTACATGGAGAGAGATGTACATGTCTGTATGGAACTTGGCTGGAGGTCTCACAAACAGTTCCAAGGATAGAAGAGGGACCCAACCTTAAAGACGTTCAAATGCTCACAATAGCATCTAACTGGAAAAATATTCATGCATTAGGGTAGAAGCAAAATAAACTTTAGCTACAACATTACTGACCTATTTGATTATTATATATGAATACTAATAATGTATTTTGATATAATAAATAATAGTATGCAGTATTATTTTTAAAATACCACTATGCTACTCTATAAAGCTCTAATGTTAAACTGAGCTGTGTATAACTTCTTCAGTGCCACAGCTGCTACAGCTGTTTCTCATTGTTAAGATGTCACAGTGGACATTTTTGATGTTATATTTAAAAGAGGTGGAAAAGTCCTGGGAAGTAAAGACAAAAAGGGGAGGGGAACGGGGTCTCATTTGTCTAAGTGCAATTTTTTCTTAGTGAATTTCACAAATTGGGCAACATTTTCTAAACTTGTTTTGTTAAACAAACAGTGAAAAACTGCAAAACATGTGCCAAGCATTAAAAGTCAATATGCACGGCAAATTCTAACACAGAATCAAATGGCTTTAGGTCACATGACCCTTTATATATATATATATCCATTTTCACAAAAATCTGGCGTAATTCTCAGAATTTCTGGTGTAAAAGTTGCACTGAGGTCTGTTTTCACGTGTTCCCAAGCAATGGGGACCTTCAGGGACATTTTGTAATAATGCAAAATTTAAAATAACAGAATGAAATGGGGAGGTTAAACTGGCAATCCATGTGGTTTTTTTTTTGGTTTTTTTAATCAGTTCTGTAGCATTAAATAATACTTACGGCTTTTTAAAATTATTATTCAATTCTTAATGCCATTTTTAAAGGGCAACAGCCTACGTGTAAAGAAGCACATCTCTAAAATGGCCCTTTTTTAGGTGACATGCAGTGTGGAGTTTAACAGGGAGTTCAACAGGACTGGAACTAGTGGACAATAAAACACCTATTTGCCCGTGTGGCAGGGCGGCCTTGTGGTGAGGTCAGTAAGAGTCCCAAACAGTGGGCAAGGCTTTAACTTTAGTGATTTTCCACACTCAAATAAACATTTAGGTACACTGTCCCTTTAAGGCAAAACAAACCTCAAAAAAAGAACGCTTACTCCACATAGGGAGATCTTACTAAACATTCCAGGCCCTATCTATCGGGCTGGCTGGCTTTTCCAGTTCCCAAACCCTAAACATATGCAACAATATTTAGGGAACAATATTAAAGTCCTTTCTGTATCTTTGTTTTGGGAAGCTGTTCATAGAGAGAGTTCAGGCAAACCTTCTGGATAGGAGCTTGCAGAGGACAGCTCTGTAGCCTGAGTCAGCCATCTACTACAAGCAGTAGCTTCCTTATCAAGCTGCCTGTCAGCTGTATCAGCTTACATCCTGATTGCCCAGGTAATTCTGACTGGGTTAACCTTCTGACTGCTGGATGCAGGACTCAGATGTAAGTTTCCCAGGCATAATTATAAGTACCTGACTTCACCCTGTCACAGCCCTGAAGTCTGGATTTGAACTGTGCTGGAAAGGAGGACATTTTCTATCCCTTCACACTAGAGCTCCACCATTCATATATTGCATTTCTCACAACTTCCACTCTATCCTTATCCTAACATCACTTTTACTGCCCAGTCCTCACACACCTATCATCACTAAACTATCACCACATGCCTCCTCTACTATTTATATTTGCTCTGACCTTTCTTTTCAAACTACTCGCTTCTTTCTACAAGCCTCATTATTCCTTAAACTCTATTCATACTGTATATCTTTATCTCTCTTTTTTTCTCCACCACCTCTCAGTTCATATGAACTCCTTTCCTACATTTGTCCTCTTACACTACACAGTTATACCCCCTTCACTAAAACACACCCTTATAAATCCTCCCAACACATTCTCTCTCGTTCCATGCTTCTCCTCCTTGCTTCTGGGGATATCTCTCCTAATCATGGCCCCTGCCTTATTTCTACATGCTCTCGTCCTCGCCTTCCACATACAATACAACTTCTACTCCGTCGGGTGTCAACCCGACTAACTTCATATCCATCCCGTCAACCTCACTCCTCTCTCCCTTTTTCCTGTTCCCTTTGGAATGCACACTCCCTTTCCAACAAGTTCCTCTCTGTACATACCTTATTTTTCTCTAAATCTCTGCTCCTCTTTGGCTCACTCAATCTGACTCTGCACTGGAATATGCCCTCTCTCATGGTGGCCTTTCTTTCTCCCACACGTTCTGATGGCAGGGGTAGAGGCATGCGGCTCCTCCTCTCCTCTATCTGCCATTACCATACCCTTCCTATTTCTCCCTCTCTTTTTTGTCCTCCGTTGAGGCTCACAATGTCCAGCTTTTTTCTCCTCTCCCTGTCCATGTGGCTGACATCTATTGCCAACCTACTTCTACTCAGCCCCCTTCTGTCTTTCTCTCACTTTGAATCCTGGCTCTCTTTCTTTCTCACCGTAGGCGCTTCTGTTTTTCTCCTTGGGGACTTCAACAGCCATATAGATGACTCCCCTCTCCCTTGGGCTTCTCGCTTTCTCTCTATAACCTCTTCTTTTGGCCTTCCCCAATGGACTGCAGCCTCGTCTCTGTCTTTGAATCTCTGCTCAGACCACTGTCTATGACCTGTTTTTCGTCCTCCATTTCCTCTCATGACTTTGCTGACTATTTCAAGAAAAAGGTGGAATCCATACTTCTGCATCCTCCCCAATCCTACACCTCTTCCTAAATCTCCTCCTGCCTTCCTCAACTCTTTTCTGCTGTCACAGAGAAGAACATTTGACTCCTCCCTCACACTCTCCTCTCACTTTCAAAATGTAGCTAAAACCTGTCATTTTTTCCTCTGCAATATTGCAAAGATACGCAAAGATTCCTCTGTTGCTCGACTGCTAAAACTCTGATGCAGGCCCACATTCTCTCCCGTCTCGATTACTGTAACCTCCTGCTGTCCGGCCTTCCTGCCTCTCACCTGTCTCCCTTACAATCTATCCTAAACGCTGCTGCCAGAATCACTCTACTCTTTCCTAAATCTGTCTCAGCATCTCCCCTGCTGAAATCCCTCTTCTGTCTTCCGATCAAATCCTGTATCACACACACACAATTATCCTCCTCACTTTTAAAGCTTTACACTCCTCTACCCCTCCTTACATCTCTGCCCTAATTCTCACTATACACCACCCGACTTGCGTTCTACTCATGGATGTTTTCTCTCTACCCCTTTTGTATCTAAAGCCCTCTCCAGCCTTAACCTTTTTCACTCACTGTCCCACACCTCTGTAATGCCCTTCCCCTCAATTTGCGACAAGCACCCTCTCTATCCACCTTTAAGACATATCTTAAAAACAACCTCCGTGGCTGACACTGTGCACATCATACATCGACCTTGGCCCCTTGCAGACACACTTACCAGACCACCTTTTCTTCCTGTTTGTGACAAATTGTTGCCAATATTCCCAGCAGTTTGAACTGTAACAATAGATAATGTTGCCGTAGTGATATCAGGATACATTGTAGCTGCTTATTTACACTGACTGAAGGATTGAGTGAAATTGAAAGGCAGTCATTTAGTGAACCCTAGGAATCTGTATCTTTGTTGATCGATCACAAGAGAAGTAATCGAGCGGCAGCTTAGGTAATTCGTTTTCAAAAAAGGTAATCAAAGGCTGCAGATATTAAAACAGAAAAAAAGATTTTTTTTTTTAATGTCCCACTTGGATTATCTCTTGAAGTTACCAATTCAAGTAAAAACTAATACAAACACAACTAAAATGAGCTATTAATTTAATATCTGAAAAAGGACTTAGCAGTGGTATGAAACATATATGCCAAATGTAATAAGTGGTACTCTACTGTTAAACAATTCGCTGCATCTGCACACTCTTTGTAACCCCTTAAAGTGAAGGTTTGTTCTGGCGCCAGAAAGGGTACTGCGGCAGAACACTTGCACCGATGACATTGCACCTTACTATTGACCTGTAGATCATATGAGATATTGTTTCCCCAACTTGATCCCCAGCAAGCAGCTACAGACTCCGTTATTGTTATCTCGGTAACTGGGAGCAGGTTGGGGTCTGGCCTGTAAATAGCATCGGTTTTGATGCAGCGACCACTGGCTCTAATGATGTAAAAACATTTAAAACCGCACACAAACCACCCAGGCAGTATTGCCGCTTTAAAGCAGCTGTCCACGCTAATTGCCATAGATTTGATCTCTTCTTGCCCTGTTCAGTGCTGTTTTTATCTTTTTTAAATCCGTTGCTTCATTCAGAAAATATAAGCGTTTTAAATATTTCGTGTCTGTGAGGTTAAAATGGAGCTCCCTCCAGGGCCCCGTGCAGTCTAAGGCCTGTAATATAGTGCGCCCACGTGCACGTCAATTACAATGGGCTGTGTTAGCCAGACGTTCCTATACTAGGGACGCGCGCGCACGGCCGTGAGCGGTGGCGCGGCAGCCCAGGGAAATTACAAGAAAATTGTATTTGCGCGGTGCTGTCGTGCCGCAAACCAATCGCAGCGCGGCCTAACGCTGTGACATCAGTCATGCCCCCTAACTGCGCGCGTCACCGCTTGCACCCTAACAACTAAAGGTGTACGCTACGCCGGGGCGCACACCCGCACCAGCGCATACTATATAACAAGCCTAAAGGTTGCCATGGTAACCTCAGGAGACACCATCCATTAAGAAATATACTTTTAAACACAATTTTTTTTTGTTTGTTTGTTTTTTTAACAAAGGGCTTGCTAATATATAAGTTAAATTCATATAGGCTTCTGGGGGGATCAATGCTTGATGGTCTAGTAGTATTATTAGCATTTATTTATAACATGCCAACATATTCCGTAGCGCAGTACAATATGGTTAAAGAACGAAAAAACAATAAAATGACAAAGATTGACGTACATTGTAGCAGTATGTAAGGAGGGTCCTGCCCCAAGGAGATTACAATCAGTAAGGGACTACTGCCAAGGTTGTAATGGCACTAAGCACAGCATTTTCTTCTTGCCACTTCCATCCCCACTTGCTAAAAGAATTGTAATAAAAGGGATTAAAGGTTTCCTCTGATACACTTGAATCATTGCACGAGTATCCAAGCTGCATTGGTGTCTCAGGCCAGCTCCATGTCAAGCTGCAGGTATCAGGGAACATTCAAATCTATCTACCATACACCACAATCAGGGTTGCAATCTGCACTAAATAAGTGCCATTAAACTGCAAAGCTCTGAATATACAGGCATACCCCGCTTTAAGGACACTCACTTTAAGTACACTCGCGAGTAAGTACATATCGCCCAATAGTCAAATGGCAGCTCACGCATGCGCCTGTCAGCACGTCCTGAACAGCAATACCGGCTCCCTACCTGCACCGAAGCTGTGCGCAAGCAGGGAGACTATAGAGCCTGTTACAAATGCGTTATTTACATCAGTTATGCACGTATATATTACGATTGCAGTACAGTACATGCATCAGTAAATGGGGAAAAGGGAGTGCTTCACTTTAAGTACATTTTCGCTTTACATACATGCTCCGATCCCATTGCGTACGTTAATGCGGGGTATGCCTGTATAACGTACTATTTAAGATATGATGGCTCTCCTTTGCTGAAATGGTTAAATGCAGTAACTTGATTTGGGACATTTCTAGCTACATGTGGCTTGGTATATTCATTCAACCATATGCAGAACTACTCAGATTTTAAGATCCAGCAAAATCTGGCACAAAAATAAATAAATATATATATATATATATCATGTTCATTAAATGTAACTTTAATATGACACTTGTGGGACATCCCTGCATTTCAAAGAGTGGTCAGAAAAGCAATAGAACTTTGTAATGCTGTTTGCTCCAGAAGTCCTAATAACCCACTCATGGTTTACCATAGTGGATTGATAGCTAGGATAACGGAGACAGGAATATTCGGAGGATTTCAACTTTTTTAGGATTCCAAGATCCTAAAATCAAGACCCAACATAAAATCCTCTCATGCAACAGATCTCACTCTAATTTATGACACTTCATGTCGGTGACTTTCCTTCTTGCAGGAATCAAGCGAGATATTTTTTAGCCAGCAGCAGAAGCCTAAAGCTGCTTCCCCTTGGCATGTAACCACCTTGCTTCTTCCAACTCCTAAATCTGACCCAATGCATTTAAACCATCTGCCAACAAAGAAAAGGCAGGCGGATCCCTGGATCCCTTCTGTTCCTCATTCCTCCTGCAGCTTTTGGCCTCGACCGAAGTGAGTGAAAGGGGTGTGTGTGTGTATCTTGTGCAACGAGTGTACCTCCCTTCTAACCCTGCCCCACCTCCTCCTCCTCTTGCAGGATAGTTGTCAGGCGCAGACACCCGATCCCTAGCTGTGTAACGTGGTGTCTCCTCGCTGTCACTTGCTGCAGGTCATTGGCAGTTCTGCACGACCCCTCTGCAGGAGGCAGACAGAGTCACTGGAGAGCACCCCCCGAGCTTGTAAGTGCATTGACCTACTTTTGCTTCTCCGTGTTCTTCGCTGCCAGAGGTGCTTAGAAGTTAGTTTTCAAGAGCTCCCGGGAGTGAAAGGGTAAACGACAACAAAAAAATGTCCTTTATTTGCTGGGAGGTGTGTCTGCAGTTGGAAAGAGTTAAACTGCACCAAAACCGGCCGTGCAGGCTGCACACACACACTGCTCTGGAGTCTGTTCAAATGTGTATAATGTGTTCTGGGAGGCTGCAAATGTCCTGATCCCTTATGGGGAGATATGGGCAACTTTGTCCCCCTGGTTGACTTTGGAAGGGAAATGTATGTAATCCCTGCTTTCCATTCACAGACTACACAATTTTTTCTGTAGAGATTGGATCGATATTCATGTGTGTCTGTCTCTTACACAATTTTATACACACACGTTTTTTTAAGCACTTTAGACACACACACACTTTTTTGGCATACTAGGCTATATATATATATATATATATTTATAACAATTGTAATGTAATACTCAATATTAGAACAACAAATTGCAATTAACGTGTGAAATTCATGCTGGTAAAATGACAGGAACGGTGTGCTGGAGAGTAAACCAATTTGGGAAAAAGGGTAATGGCTAAAAAGTATCTAGACAACATAAAGTTACAAGTATGTAAACAGATGTGTGTTGACAGTATTATATTTAATGGAGTGTATGATAGTGGCCTTTTATGAATAACTTATTATTGCTTTTCTTAAGGTAAACCACTTGGTTTACAATTTTTACTAGTGGTCTTCTGGTCTGAGTAGTGTTAAAGGCATACAATATTGTTGTATATATTCTTGCCATGGGAATACTGTGTATATACAGATGAATGACATCACTCCCTGTTTTAGCCACTAAGAAGGCATGTTCTGTGGAATGTTGCTTGGGTCAATTATGGAAACAAAATGCCGCTTGAGTATCCTCAGAGTATATTTTCCTTCATGTCCATTGATTTACACATACACCTCAATGGTACAGATGTGACCAACTGCTTAGTAGGCAACAGCGGTTATCCCACTTGTCAAAGTATAAGTGAATATATCAGCTTTTCCCCCATGAGATGGCGCAGAATGTTGCAATATCCCATTCAGTGCCAGACAGGACTAATGCATTGCCATGCGCAGCATTCAAACTGAATAGGTTCATGGTCCCTCTGGCACTGAAATGGATATATAACCACATATAATACTCTAATAGTTACATCTGTAGTCCATTGGGGCTGTTTATCAAGGGGCACAAATACTACTTTAATGTAAAATTGACCAATGCATTTTTATCTTGCATCAAGCTGTTCTTCCAACTCTTTTGCCCAATATGCCTCAGCTGGTGATTTCATAGATGATGGGTGAAGGAGGACTTGCTTACCTGGCACACACCTTGTAAAAATGAGATGTATCGCGTTCTGCATCACCGGCATCACTGTTTCCCCATTTCTTTGTGTCCAAAAAATTGAAATGTGACTAAACTCTTCTAACTAATGATTTGAAGCACTGATTAACAAGTTGCTAATATTTGGTGAAGACGTGAGCATCTATAAGCACTTTTTTTTGGCAATGTCGTATATAAATCTCCTCCAAGGTTCTGTATTGCAGAGAGGGATGTGTGTATATGTATATGTGTTGCTTTTGTTCATTGCAGTGTCCAAGTATCTCTTTATCTTTTGCAATCCCGGAGACACAAAATGAAATGCCTTTTAGTGTACGTTTCCTGTTTTAAAATATTTTTATTCAACTAAAATAGGCATACGAATGACGAAGCCTAAACTTTCAGTACAAAGATATTTATTTATACAATATCTGAATAATGTAAGGACATATTTAGTAATGCTAATTTAGTATCAAGAGTTTTGGCAACGTATGCCACTGGCATTCTCACTTGTAACATTGCCAGGCAAGGACAGGGAAATTCAGGTAGACAGACAGGAGGCAGTAAGTGAAGCAGAGAGCCCTCTCCCCTCTCACTTCAAGCTGTGCTGGTAAATTTAGAAACGTAGTGGGGCTGGAGGGAGGTGTGCCCAGCGTCAAGTATTTCTAGCAGCCGGTAATATGTGGGGAAAAAGGGAGCCGGAATGTTTGAAGAGTAAGCTAAGCACACGTATAGCATACCTACCAACGACTGTAACTCCAGGTTCATAGTGTGATCATGATCCAGGCATTGTACAGCGCTGACTCCATTATATATAATATATATTATCTTTAACTGTGCATGCAATGTCTTGTATATAATGTATACCCTGCTCACTTATGTAGCTGTATTTGTAACCATGTATTATTTGTCATCTTAACTCTATGCCCAGGACATACAGATGCAGCAGCGGTTATTTGAACATATCACGCGTTGTATACCTCAGAATACCCATGTCATGGCGCGTAATTACCGCGTGTTGACTCGTGTTTTATCGAGTGCAGAAAATGGCATTTTAGTATTCTGGTTTTTAAACACCTGCAAATTGACACAGTACTGTACTGTACACAGTACAATTCATTCATTTCTGCCACGGAAACGTGAAGAATTGCGCCCAAAGAAATCGGGATCCATGAAATTCAAACAAAGCAACCGCGTGATTGGCCGCGTGGAGTACAGCAGCGCGCACGAAAACGGCTCCGTGATATGTTCGAATAACGGCCGCTGCATCTGTACTTGAAAACGAGAGGTAACTCTCAATGTCTTACTTGCTGGTAAAACATTTTATGCTAACTTTGGGGACCCTGGAGCAAATGGAAATCCATAAACAGAACTGGATCATTATCACCCTGTCAACCTCAAGTTAGTTGTCA
The DNA here is from genome assembly GCF_040206685.1 of Ascaphus truei. NCBI lineage: Eukaryota > Metazoa > Chordata > Amphibia > Anura > Ascaphidae > Ascaphus > Ascaphus truei. Next base: position 364,767,125 of record NC_134483.1, read on the forward strand.
GGTATATAGTCAAAGGTGGGAGGATATGATATTTTACAGTGTAAAACCAACGTCTCATCGCTAACCTAACCGCCTGGACTGACATGTGCTGCTTTGTGACACTGTGGGTTTCAGTATGAGAAGCTTGTGCATCCTTTCATTGTACAATGAAGTACAGGAAGCAAGATCTGCAATCTTGGTGCATTTTCTCTAGTGATTACTATTAGAGTTTAGGGATCAGTTGGCCAAATGTAGTTACAACATGTTCTGTTGTTCAGTTAAATGACATTTCTGCTTTTAAAGCTGCAGTCCTCCCTTACCTAACTCTCCTTTTTTAAATTTCTTTTATACAGGATGGGAATTGGGGTTCGCGGGAGCTACCACATTATTTTCAGCTCTGGGGACTCACTGGTTCCCGAGATACTTACAGTTAAAGGTACTTATTGCCTTGGTTTTTAAAACTGCTGCATCACATGGGTCGTAGGAAGCTGCAACATTCCTATTGGCCCACGTGACATGGGGGATTTAAAGGGGGCGGTTCTGCTGTGGGGACCCCCAGGTAACCATCCTGCCTGGATTGCTGCTTTAAACATCAGTCCAGTTTAAGATTTTGTGGCAGTTATAAGAGATTGACGTTCTTGCCCACGAAACACCAACTCTATCATTTATAACTTAACTGCTTCATAAATACTTATTAAACTGTTTTTCAAATGTTAACACTGAAAGCCAACTTTATCCGGAATTATGCCAAATATCACAGAATATGCTGGGGGGGGGGGGGGTTGGACTTAGATTTCGAATTCCACCATTGCTAAAAAAAAGGAGTTAAAATACAGTTCTGTAAGAAATCACCGACCACGGGAAAAGAGAATTTATTTGGGGAGTCCTGAATCCAGTAGTGGGTCGATAAGTGATGATATACAGTGGTATTTTTGAAGGGGAAAAAATAGTTGGAACTCAAAGCAAAAAAAAAAATCTACTTGCATCTAAACGACAATATTACATTCAGCTTTGGATAAAGTAATGTGCTAGAAAAAGCATTTCCCCCTCGCAGTTTGTATTCCAGCCCCGTTCCTATTCCTTTCATAATCGCAATATGGAGTTTCTTGTTGATCTCGAAGAAAAACAGAAAGTGCTGGAACACCGTTCCCCTTGTGCAAGCTCTCTGTCTCCCCTTGTGCAAGCTCTCTGTCTCCCCCTGTGCAAGCTCTCTGTCTCCCCTTGTGCACGCTCTCTGTCTCCCCTTGTGCACGCTCTCTGTCTCCCCTTGTGCAAGCTCTCTGTCTCCCCCTGTGCAAGCTCTCTGTCTCCCCCTGTGCAAGCTCTCTGTCTCCCCCTGTGCAAGCTCTCTGTCTCCCCTTGTGCACGCTCCCTGTCTCCCCTTGTGCACGCTCCCTGTCTCCCCCTGTGCACGCTCTCTGTCTCCCCCTGTGCAAGCTCTCTGTCTCTCCCTGTGCAAGCTCTCTGTCTCCCCTTGTGCACGCTCCCTGTCTCCCCATGTGCACGCTCTCTGTCTCCCCTTGTGCACGCTCTCTGTCTCTCCCTGTGCACGCTCTCTGTCTCCCCCTGTGCAAGCTCTCTGTCTCCCCCTGTGCACGCTCCCTGTCTCCCCCTGTGCACGCTCTCTGTCTCCCCTTGTGCACGCTCCCTGTCTCCCCCTGTGCAAGCTCTCTGTCTCCCCCTGTGCACGCTCTCTGTCTCCCCTTGTGCACGCTCTCTGTCTCTCCCTGTGCAAGCTCTCTGTCTCCCCCTGTGCAAGCTCTCTGTCTCCCCTTGTGCACGCTCCCTGTCTCCCCCTGTGCAAGCTCTCTGTCTCCCCCTGTGCACGCTCTCTGTCTCCCCCTGTGCATGCTCCCTGTCTCCCCCTGTGCATGCTCCCTGTCTCCCCCTGTGCACGCTCTCTGTCTCCCCTTGTGCACGCTCTCTGTCTCTCCCTGTGCAAGCTCTCTGTCTCCCCCTGTGCAAGCTCTCTGTCTCCCCTTGTGCACGCTCCCTGTCTCCCCCTGTGCAAGCTCTCTGTCTCCCCCTGTGCAAGCTCTCTGTCTCCCCCTGTGCATGCTCCCTGTCTCCCCCTGTGCAAGCTCTCTGTCTCCCCCTGTCTCCCCCTGTGCAAGCTATCTGTCTCGTCCTGTGCAAGCTCTCTGTCTCTCCCTGTGCAAGCTCTTTGTCTCTCTCTCTCTGTCTCTGTCTGTCTCTCTCTCTCTGTATGTCTCTTTCTGCCGTTTCATTTAACATTTTGACTTATTTTTTTCTCTTTGGGTCATACAATTGGTATTATAGTTTCTCCTAGAGAGAGACATTCTGTGGCAATGTTTTAATATAATCTCTTATGCCTGATATGGGCTTTAATGCACGTTTAACAGCATCACATGGGGCTACAGTAGGATTATGACCGCATAATAGGTAGTTGATTTTTTTCCAGAAAATCACCCTTGTAGGACACCTACATTTTTATGTTCGGTAGTAACCTTTGCTTAAACCATTAATCCAGGGGTGGCCAACTCCAGGCCTCAGGGGCTATGAATAGGTCTGGTTTTTCCTGTTTCAGCACAGGTGGCTCAATCAATGGCTCAGACGAAGGCTGGAGTTGGCTACCCCAGCATTAATCAATGTTCTACCAGCTTTCTATTCTCTTTACAGCAGCTTATCAGAACAGTGTATTTTATTAGGGCAAACTGACACGGGGAAAGAATTTTTCTAATCGTTAATAGAACTGCAAAGCTGCTTAAGCGGGAACACAAACAATCCCCAATGGAATGCACAGGTATATACTCCCCCCTACTCAACAGAAATCTTACGCGTCCATGGGGATAGATCAACAGAAGTGCGTTATCGCCATTTTTTCATATCGATATCAGTAGCGTGTGTGTCCAAAGGGGATTTGCGTTACTATACTCTCACGTTAGCACCAAAAATGTTGCATCGATACATTTTAAGACGCATTGCTTAACCATATGCAAATGCACGTTTACCTAAGAACCTAAGATAAAATATTAATAACAAAGAATGAATCACAATCAAATTGTTTGGTGATACACCTGATGAATCCAACATCCAGGATATAAAGAGAGCCTCACCATATACCCCGACAGGAACACGGCGAAGCGAGAGATTACTCGCGAAACGCGTAGTTCCCTGTCGGTGGTGAAGTTCTTTGTGTCCACGGAAGGCCACCGTAGTTCTTGCGACGGCTCTGACGGAGGTCCTGCGTCCGCACGCGGTAGCATGGGGACACCACACAGAGCCCTAACGAGACCACCAGTGCCGGAAGTGTTTAATTTACCTGGACCAAACGGTCGGCGTGGGGATCCATCCAAAGACGCCTTGATGTGAACAGCCCACACTTACCCGTGTGAGTATAGCTGTGCTCAGCGTTTAATATGATCAATTATGACTTTCCCCGTCTGATAGTTTTCTATCACTATTATAAGTTTTAATACATGTCCCATTACTAACTGTGTTTTTATATATATTTTGATGATCCTTTGCGCTCACCACAACTTTACTACAAATGACTTTTGAGGATCAAGGAAGGATCCTTTGCCGGTTGAGCTGCAGTTCTGAAAGGTCCAGTATATTGTTATCTGGCTATTAGAGCTTTTGTTGATTCTATTATTACTGTTATTTATGAGTTATTATTTCCAGGGGAGCGCCGAAGTCACTTTTTAAACTTTGCCTCCATACTATAAGTATCCCGGGAACCTGTGATTCCCTGGAGCTGAAAATAATGTGGTAGCTCCCACGACCCCTAATTCCCATCCGGTACAAAAGAAATGTAAAAAGTAGAGATAGTTAGGGGAGGACGGCATCTTACATGCACATGCACATCTCTGTGACAGAGAGATCTAATAAAATATATATATATATATGTAATATAATATACAGGGCTTGACAAATCCGGTCACCCGGGGCGACTGCATTGTGGCCGCTGTCGACTGCTTACCTGCGGCGGTGTCTCCCGTTCTTCTCCATTTTGATCTTTAAAATCTTGTTTCAAAATGGCCGCACGGCGTCATATGACGCTGCGTTGCCATGGTAACAGGATGCTGCACGACGTCACAAGGTGCCACGTTACTTGACGTTGTGACGTCAGTGTCCCATTGCCATGGCAATGCGGCGTCATATGATGCCGCGCATCCATTTTAAATAGAGCTGCAGGAGAAAAAAGATGATTTTAAAGGCAACAGAAACGTTGGATGCAGTGCTCTGTTTATTTTACATCAATACCGTTGTTTCATTCACTTGGCTGTGTGCTGTCTGTCCATTCCGGATGCACAATCTGGTAATATCTGTATGTGTATATATATATATATATATATATATATATATATATATACTCGCACACGCACACACACATAAATGGGAACAGCCAGCACTCCAATTGTTGTCATATAAAGTAGGTGCATATCCCATAACAAATAAGTAAGCATACGATACCGTTCGCACGAGAATCAGCAGACAGCACTCAAGTTTGAATAGTTGAATATATATTGTAGAAAACAAGACACAAATCACCAACATTTTGGCCCCACAAACGGGACCTTCCTCAGGGTAAAACAGTGAAGGAATGACATGCCCATACTAATATACCCCCAACCCAGGTGCATCAGTGTTAATTAATAAAAAAAACAATCAAAAACAATTAAAAAGTCTAAAAGCCTGCCAAACTTGCCATATTGGGAAGTCTAATGTGCTGTCACAGCCATTTTGAATCCGTCTTGTAGCAATCTTGGAAACTGAGGCTGTAGGACGCCTGCGCAATGTGCACCTGTCTGGAGGGAAGGCCAAGCTGCTAGTGCGCATGTGTGGCAAACCCCGGTCGTTGCTAAGTGATAGAGCAAATGCGGTGGCCATCTTGGAAAGGATGTGCATGCGCAAGCACGCGTATGTCAAGTCTGACTGTGTCGGAGCTTGTCAGCATGCTGTGCCCAGCCCGGCCATTGCCAGCAACTAATCCTGAAGCGGCAGCCATGTTGAATGAGTGCGCATGTGCAAATTACTAAGTATCTGCAGAAAAAGTAGTAATGTGCTACAAGTACATAGCGGCCATTGCTAGGGATCCAGAATGACGCGGTAGCTCTGTAAAGTAATGCACGTGTTAGCACTGCGCTGGTTACTAGGGAGCAAGAGTGTTAAAGCATACAGGACTAAAATTGGGTAACTCACATAAATATATGTGACAGAGTGTGTGGGGAACAAACAGCATAGACACATATTGACTATGTGGTTACAAAATACACAGAACATGAGGCTATTGTAATAAACAGCATGAAGCTATAAATCAAGGAGGTAATATGTATAAATCGATATCATAATGTTCATTTGAAAAAGTGACCGTAGAAAATTGCCTAATGTGGTAGATCAATAATGCACAGAGTCTGTGATAAATGTCCAATAATGTACATGAAAGTCCAGAGATAATACCATAGATGACACCATAGTAGAAGAGGTACCTCTTAGCAGCATATATGTTCATCTATATACTGCACGTGAATGTCATCAAACATACCCAAATGAGACAAGACATAATAATAATGTCATTAAGACCATTGTCATTCCGCTAACACGCAGCACGGTCTGTTACCTTGTTACTGTGTTTGTTTGATATTTATAAAAGACAACCATGCGATGAATGGTCTTGTGGGGATCCTTCAAGCCTGATAGATCAGTGTGACTCCTAATGACAGCTGTCCATTGCTGTAAAGGAAAAGATTACACACCCATCATGTTATAAGACACTGAACATCAGTAATACATCATGCCCACTCCCATGATAGTTCCATAATAATTGAGTGTGATTCCATAGAAGGTAATCGGGATCAAATATTAACATCTCGTGCGAACGGTATCGTATGATTACTTATTTGTTATGGGACATGCACCTACTTTATATGACCACAATTGGCGTGCTGGCTGTTCACATCACATTTATATATTTATAATTCACTTGCACAATGTAGGGTATATATATTGTCACTGGGATAGTTAATAGTTGAGTATCAATAATTTGAAAAAAAATCAATATAGATAAAAATTAGGATCCATACATATTTAAATCTATAAGTAAATATATATTAGTAAATTCACATTATGCTGTACAATGCAGGACTGTCAGATATTGTACTACATGTCTACATTCAAAGGGTGCTGGCCCTGGTCTCTTGGTGAAAATACATCAATAAAGTTTACATATTCAAACTGAAAGATTTTTTTCTAAAAACATTACAAATGTAAAATTACTAGATGACAAAGATATTAAAAAAAAAACTTTAGTACCTCAACGACTCATTCCAGCGCTCGGAGGCGCTTCTCACTCACCACCCCGCAGCGATGCGTCATGAGAAAGCCTCCGCGAAACGTGCGTCAGGTGGGAGGCGGGACTAACAAGGCTGACGTCATGACGTCATGACGTCATGACGCATCACTGCCGGGTGGTGAGTGAGAAGCGCCTCCGAGCGCTGGAATGAGTCGTTGAGGTACTAGCCTGCTCTGCTCCGATAAAACACTGTATCTACACTAATAGCAACTTGCAACGGTATTATATTTAGCTACCTAGGCATATATGTTACTGTGTTACCCCAATTCCATGACAATGGTTTGTTTGTAGCAGCTACTCTCAATGGTATATTGTATCGTGTACTAAGAGCAGTTAATTACAGCACGCTGCAGTTGCAGGCTTTGGCTTTTTGACTTTATATAGCAACAATTAGTTATCAGAGTATTGATTCTTTATTTGACTCTCACCCCACCCTTGGTTACAGTTACTCCACAGAAGTCCAATTTTGAGTGATCAGTTAATGCAGATTTTAGTATAGTATAGGAGGCTATAATTTGATAAGGGCATTGACCTGTGCCTCAGGGCCATACCAAACACATTTTGTGGGCCACTTGATACTGCATTATACTGTATGATATCTAATAAGACATTTGCAGTTACATTAACTACAGTGTGTCTAGGATGTGTATTCTGTCAGTAGAACTAATGTCTGACATCATACAAGTTTTAAACTGATTAACCTTATTGCATTTCTTTATTTGCAATAGATGCATTTTTCTGTGGAAGTATTCATTTAGAATGTGCAGATTTGTAGCATCATGACCGTCAGCCTTGGGTACCTGTCTGATTTAATACAGGTTTTCAATTTTAAATTAGTGCTGGATTCAGGGGCCTCTTGATTACCTTTCTGGGTTCACTCACTACTATTTAGTACTTACCTGAAGGTTCTCCATTTTACCCCTGCTCCAGTTTTTGTTAATATATGTTGGTTTGTTTTATATGTTGAGTTTTTGTCTAACCCATTCTTTTTAATTAATATAATTAAATAAAATAATAAGTATTAACTTTTTTCACCATATCAACTGAGACAATGAGTGCATGAAAAAGGGTGTTTCTTTTTCTTTCCAATTCATGTTGGGTGGGGCATGAGTATTCTCATAACACGCACTAATACTTCGGATGTTTGTGAGTTTTAAATTGTCTATGTTCAAGACTATTCCATTTTTATCAATGATATTACACTAGGATCAGGCGCTCTATATATATATATATATATATATATATATATATATATATATATATAATATATAATATATATATATATTATATATAGAAAAAAAAATTGTTCTGATTTTTGGCGGCTAAACAGATTTTGTAATCCAATATATATATATATATATATACATTGTATATATATATATATATATATATATATATTGGATTACAAAATCTGTTTAGCCGCCAAAAATCAGAACAAAAAAATTAATAATTTACATGTTTTCCTTAGAAAACGCAATCAGAGGTATTTTAATATTTGTAATATTAAAGTGGCATAGGATATTTGGTTGCAGCCATTTCTATGTTACCAAATGATCACTGGCGTTTCGCTCGGTCACCAGCCACTTCACCGCTAAGGTAAATCCCTAACCTTAATCCTTACCCTAAAACGCCCTAATGTTAACCCTAATACTGATGCTACCCCCACCCTAAAATCCTTAACCCCTTACCCTAAAACCCCTTTAGTGAATCCCCTACACATACCACTAACACCCCTAACACTTCTACGGCTGAATACCGGCGGTCATTCGGTCACAGCGAAATAGTCGTGACCAAATGTCACATTCCGCAGAAAACGCTTATTTTAATTTTTTTCTTCTAAGATGTGTAAATCTTACACAGAAGTTGCAAGCTTCAGCCAGAATACAGTTTCAATCGATCGCAGTTGACAACTATTTGACCCACCTAAAATGTATATCACTTATCAGCTGCCAATAGGTCAATCTCACCAGTGGCAGATCTACCATATGTGCAACCGGTTAAGCTGGACTGCACCAGGATCCCGACTGGTTAGGGGCTCATCCTCCTGGCTGTCCTGTTTTGTCAGCTGCTTCAGTGGGCTCCTTTCCCTCAAGGTCCCAATCCTCAGGTAGGGGGGGGAGGTCGTGAGGGGAGAAGGTGGAGGAGGAGACACGTGGGGTGGGGGACGATAATGAGCGAGAATGTGGGGGAGAGCATGGCGTGAGGGGAGTGTGGGGGGAGAGTATGTCGAGGAGGGAGTATTGCACTTGTTTTTTTTACAAATGTGGTGTTTTTCCAAGGGGGGCTCAGCTCATATTTGCATTGGGGCCCACAATTCACTAGTTCCACCTATGAATCTTACCTACTGTATGTACAGAAGGGCCAGGTATACATAGACAAAATAAAATTAGACAAACCTTAACAATACAGACTTAATATTGCATAACATGTAACATTTTATTGGTAGGGTGTCTATATATTTAATTGAAATTAGGGCTTTAGTTACATCTTTTGACCAAAGTATGATACGCTAGCCCCATGTACTAATAGGCAATGGTGATCATGATGATTGATGCGGAATAACCTGATTTAATAAGGTGTTAATACATTTGGGCGGGAAAGCTTGGTACATGGAATATTCTGGAAAGTTGTTGCCATGGGTAGGTTTGGGTAAGTGGGCAGAGCTAACAGGACTGTTGGGCTAACTGACCGAGTAAGTGTCAACCATTGTAGGTTAGCAACAGGCGAAGTAAGCTTTCCCTCCCAAGTAGGTCATACAATTTGACATTTCTGCACACGAATCTCCATAAAGGATATATATAGATTTATACATATATATATATTAAAACATTTCCCACACTTTGCCCTTATTTTGAGTGGAGGGGGTAATCCAGCCAGGGGAACAGTCCAGGATGATGAGTAACAACCAGGGCCCAAGGGTGTCATTAATATGGACCTGGAGGCTATTTTAGCTGCTATAAAACCTAAGAGTATCCCAGAATGGAGGAGAGGGGCTCAGGTAGGTGTTGGAAATGTTGGAGAGGCAGGAAGGCCGGAGCCAGTACCTACCATCGCGGCAGTTGCAGAGGAGCCAGCGGTTGCTGCAAAGCTGTCTAGGAGATGGAGATCCACAGCGCAACAGAATTGCAGCCTAGAAGCGGGAGTGGTGCGGTGGATACGACAATCCACGGCGAGTGAGGACCAGTGCGGAAGAAGAGGATTGACGAGAGAAGACGCAGGCCTACAATGGGCATGCTAGGTTCGACGTTTCCAGGGTGACAGCGGGATGCAGAGGACGAGCAATCAGGGCACCAGGCCTTGAACGGACTGGAGGCACAATGGAGGAAGCAGTCCAACAGACGCATGAGGGAACGGTGACCACGTGGGAAGCAGAGGAGGACGTTTTACATGTGCCCGGTGCACTTGAGCGGAGTGGCAGCCGGATGACATCAGCAGCTCGAGCAGGGGGTTTGAAGCAGGGGGTCTCTGGAGCTGAACTGTGTTAATATTATCTCCGGGGACCCCTGCTTCGAGAGATACTTACCTTCGTACTGGTGACGGTATTCCTGGTGTGTCTAATCGAATGGCGGCTTAAAGGTCCCGCGTCCCGCAGGCCAATAAAAAGCCGTGACGTCATCTGGTGCGGCTTCCTATTGGCCCATGTGACCTGGACCGTAAACTCTATAAAGATATCACCATCCCCTTCGGAAATATGTATTTCTGGAAGCAGGGGTTCCCGGAGCTTAAATTAACACTGTTCAGCATCGTAGACACCCTGCTTCAAACTTGTAATAAAAAGTAAATATATATATATATATATATATATATATATATATATATATTTTTATTTTTTTAAGTTAACCTGACAGATACTTATCCTGTATTTGTACCTAAAGTATTTTGATCCAGAGGAAGGCAAACAACCCCAGTGAAATATCACCCAATTCTGTCATAAGGAGAAGATGTAATTCCTTCCGGACTCCATATACTGTATGTATGTTTTTTGCTTACTTACATTTGGTACATACATGCTGGGCTGCAATATATCTTCCAACAAAGAAGCCTTCTTTCTACCTATCAAAGGACAAAGTGTGATGGTACCACAGCTTTTTGTATGATCATACCTCCCTTTTTTTTCCCTCACACTTTTTTTTTTTTTTTAAATTCTATGCTATATTTTTTAATGAAACGTGAATTTGTTGCAGAAAGTGTCTCTCCATTTATATTTTTAACAACCATAAATATCACATAAATCTTTCTAAAAAATAGTTTAAAAAGGTATGCCCACTGTTTAACAAGTGTAGAATTTTTTTTTTTTTAGACCCGGGCCAATCGCTTTAAGGCCTTCGTTAATGGACAGGGGTTACCTTTAACCCACACGGGCATTAATCCCTTAGGTATTATTGCCCAAATAACACCAGGTAATGCTGTGTCCTAAAGTGATTATTAGCACCGGTATCTGTTTGCTCAGACCTACCAATTTTCCTGCGCCATCATACGCTATTTAGTCATCGCTGCTTCTTGGTGGTTTTGCGAGTAGCGTTTCTAACATTATGCCTTCTTTATAAATGATACACCAACCCAATCATCGGCCTGGTTCCACCCGCCCCTCGTGAACCAACGTCTTTCTTCGCTCCTTGGTTGTCCTCTCTCTCACTTGTCCCTCCCCCCTCCCCTATTCAGTACAAGACCCTGGGAAGTGGATGTTTGGTCTATCGCAGCGGTGCGCAAACTCCACCTGCTCTGCTCCTCCGTCGCGCCCCACCCCCCCCTCACTTCTAATGTTGTGCCAAATGATGCTGCGGGGTCATGTGACGTCACGTCTCCATGGCAACGGGAGTCCTTTGACGCCGCGTTGTCATAGAGACGCGTGACTGGAGTCGGGTATGTAAATTTACAGAGGCCTTGCGCTCTCAGCGCGGGACCTCTGTAAACGCCGCGCCCCCCAGTTTGCGCACCGTTGGTCTATCGTACCGAACTGTATACCACGTTCTGGCAAATGATGGAAAATATCAAGAGCCATGTAGAAAGGAAGGTATAACCTTGTAAGTATCTTTTGTTTGGAAATGGTACAAATACATTTGAATCACTGCACAAGGCCCTTTTGGGATCTTGTGCCGTGATGCATTTTGGTGATTTATTTAGCAAAGTTCCCTGGCTGCAAAACTAGAAAATCAAAAACCGTGGAAAAGAATTGTTCAAGATTTATCAATGGTGATAACGATTTGCTTTCAATTGGATTCAATTTCTTTGATAAATGGGAGTATATATAGCTGGGAGTCATGCAGGAAAAATGAGTTGTTGGCAGTAATGGCCTTAATGGAACAGAATGGAATGAATACATGAATGTTGGCATAAATGTTAGGATGACTACAGATTCAGTTTTGTCTCATCGGAAATATGAATTTAACTGCTGAGATCATATACAGCTATATCTAACTTTCATGTTATTATATTAATTATATCACAAGCCAACTGTAAATAAACAATTTGTTCTGGGACTTCCCAAACATGTAATCATTCAGAAAGGCATAAAACGGCGAAAAAACTGCACGTTGTCCTTAAACTGTGTTTCCTTTTTGTAATTTTGCAATATATCATCAGCAGTTACTGTATGCACATAAAGTCAATTTGTGAACACAAAGCTAATTTGTTTTTGCAGTTTCACATTTTTATGTGGTTTGGGTTATAAGAGTGTTGGCAAAACAGTTTAAATTGTCTCATTTAGGAAAATTCAACCAAGCATTTATTTTAAGGTTAGTTTAACACGGCCATTTATCTTTGTTTATTCTGTGCTCGAACAGATGGCCAGCACTTAGTTAAGTGAACCAGATCAGAAAAGAGCAATATTAGCACTTAACTGTTCATATTGCATTGTTTACCACACCAACATGGGTTAAGTGATATTTGGGAATATTTAAGCTTCAGGAGCGGTTTACATTTTTGCGATACTGCTGATAAATGTGCTTAATAGGGGTTGGGCAATTAAAAGTGACAAGTAACGTAGAAAATACACTTTAATGCACGGGGTATACTTTCAGTGAAATGATGGTTCACTAATGTGTGAAACTGCAACACATTAAAACACATTATAAGCAGGGAGAAATAACTCCCTTAAAGTTAACAATATTGTTGATTTACACTGTAATTGCTAAATGTTCCTCTTTCCCTCAGTTTCTGTGTAAATACGTCTTTTCTGTGAATAGACACAATGCTTCTATTTCCAATATGTGTGCTGGTAAATACTCTTAATGTTCCATCATTCTATTTGATTGTGCTGTGTCAGTAGCAGTATATCAATGCTTATCCATTAGGATACTAACATATACATTTGTAGGCTGATAAGAACAAATGGGTCTAATTAGTCGGTCAATTTTCCAATCTGTTTTTAACGTTCCCGTCCCCATTTGGTCACATTTGTATGTAGACTTGTGGGTTTCCAAGGTACATCTTAAAATTGTTTGCATTTACTTACTGTGTAAACATCTACCAGCTCTTTTGAGAAATGTAGTCATCTCACTTTCAGTTTAGAAGTACGACCCTGCCATATCCGAAAATGACTACTTCTTCTAACGTTCCCCTTTCTCTGGAAAATATGTCTGTCTCATGCATAGCTATTCAATACCCTTCATCGTCTACATGTCAATGTGCCTTAGGCTGAGTCCATGGTGGCTCCAGCCGTGCGGAGGCGCGCTGAGGCTGAGGGAAAGCGGGTGCTTTCCCTGGACTTAGTTCGTGCGCCGTCGGGGGCCGGGCCAGTGCCAGTGACGTCACGGAGCTGGTTCGCCCAAACTAAAAATTGTTTAAGTGCTACGCCTCCGCACGCCTGCGGAAGCGTGCGCGAGCCCCTGCTAAAGCCACTCTCATTGCGGCTGCAGGGGCTCACTGACAAGCGTCAGCGCACCTCAGCACGGGTCAGCGGATAAGCGCTGACCATGGACTCAGTCTTAGACTTTCCCAACAAATTTCATGATACAAACGTCACATTTCATTTGCCCTTCAGAACACCATACTGTAGGCAAGGTCTTACTCATGATCTATGAAGTGACATTGCCATCTCCTTTTTGCTAGTAATATGCTTCTCTATACCACCCAGGATCCTGCTATAGTTCTCCCTTCTGAAAACATATTGATGCAATTTTTGGAATTATGACCAATGTTCTTAGGGTTGCCAGGTGGCGTCTCCAAAAATGCTGGACACCATGGTAAAAGGTGCGACGCTCTCGACACACACACACACACACACACACACACACACACACACACACACACACACACACACACACACACACACACACACACACACACACACACACACACACACACTCACTGCAACATGCTGTTTCCTCCTCTCCTTAGCCCCAACCCTGCTCTCCCTGCTAGTTGAAATCCCACAGCCTCCCATGCGATATATGTCCAGTATTACCTCTAATTATTTTACTGGACAGTGTCCAAATACAGGACAGTCCGGTTAAATACCGGACACCTAGCAACCCTAAAATGTGTGTTCAGGTAAGTGGCAATGTGTTGCTGATCCCTTTTGCTGCTAATATTCTAGTTATGGAGAGGTGTAGTTTCACTGCAGGTTGTGGTGACATTTAATCGGCCAACAGAGCTATTTAACACCTCACAGGTGTCTTCTTCAATTATAGGGCTCCAGTCCAAGAAAAGACTTAAATCCGTCATGGAAAATAAACTGCAGGCTGTCTAGTTTATTTTGGAATGATTTATTTCATCATTTAAAAAGTTTAATTAGGCAGTGGCCAATGTTCACTCATTCAGTCCTATTGGATTGGTTTACATGGTTTTTAAGTACAATTTCTATCTTGCTGTACCTCTGTTTCCAGGTTTTTACACAGAGCGATTTCCTTTGCATCAGAGCAGTTTAAAGTCTAGCAGCTTGAAAAAGGATGGTTCTTCATGTTGCCCATCCAGCAATTCTATAGGGTGTATCTGCATCTGTAGCTTTTTTGTTTTTAATTATAATGATTAGGAATGTACACATACATTCACAACTTCATTAGTGCAAGATAGGAGACCGTTTTAATTTGAATGTGAAGAATGACTGCGTGCACTCACATGTCCAAAAATGTATTTATTCCGCCATAAGAGATTTCATACAGAGTCTAATGAGCCTACGCGTTTCGATCCCAGCTGGGACTGTCTTAAGGGAGCCCTGAGATCAGCCAGGGGCAGGACCGGAATTCATGCTACGTATTTAAGCCTCAACTTCAGGTTAGAGATCACATCTGATAGACACCTATGAAGTCTCGAAAACTTATGCCCAAAAAATCTTGTAGAATTGATATGTTGGTCCATTAAAGCTGCAGTTCAGTCTTTTTTTTTTTAAATTCATTTTTTTACTTCAATAGTTTCATGTGGGCAATCTCTAATTACCTAAAGAACGATATAGCTGCCAGTCAATGTATTCGTTCTCCATGTATTGATCGGCAAAATTTGGCAAGATCTTTAGATATAGCATATGTTTTTCTTCTGCTTCTGTCACTCAGTGGAAGCTCATGAATATTCATGAGCACTTCTGCACTGACATGTGCTAGAGGGAGGGCAGGGCTGACAAAGGGGTGTGCCAGGGCTTGTGACAGGACATGAAGGGGCAGTGCCTTAGCAAATGGTTGTTAAAATAGAATACAAGAAAATTGGTCTTTCAAAGTTGTTTTTTTTAAAACAGAAAATCCTAAAAGTATTTTTTCTTACTACAGAACTGATTTATTAAGAAAAACACACATGCAGGATATTGACTGAACTGCAGCTTTAAAAGGCATTGCAACCTACAATGTAGTTAACTCTTTCTGGGATTAATACGACTAGTAGCATCTTTTAATGAGATGAAGGGACAAAAACCAACGACAATCGTCCTATTGCAGTACCTGGAAAAAGCAGGGTACCACTTCAAACCTTTCTGCTTTTTGGCCCTTGGCATTCTGCTCTCGTTCATCCTGTAAGCACTGCTGCTGATCTATGCTTCTGATAACAGTGCTGTTCTAAATGCTACAAGGCATTGCATCAAAGTACAAATGATCACCCTGCTCCCTGAGCCCCATTTTTCCACCAAGCCAGTGATTCATGTAACTGGCTCAAAGTTGAGGAATTACACAATACAGTGATTGGCACAAGTGTACACTTATAGTTAGCAAAGAGAGGACCCATATGTATACAAGTGGGTGGCAGATGCAGGCTGTTTACGAAGTCTGTAGCGACTCTGTGTGCAAATAGTGCAGTTAGACTACGGAAAAACAAGCCGTGTAATCTGTCCTAGAATATGCGGCATTATGAATGTGAAGAAAAATCACTTGGAGAATTGTTGGGTAGTTGACAGTGGCATTGTTGTCTACTTATAATGGCTCAGATGGATGTATTCTTGACAAATGGAATAGGTGTAGTCTATAGATGTTATTGTTGCAGAGATGTGCAGTGTAAACTACATTTACAGTACAGGTGCCAACAGAGTAAACTGGTCGCCTTTTACAACATAAACTTCCAAAATCACTTTAATTGAATGTTATACATAATATGTAGCCACAGTGTCTGTCTGTTGTTGGATTTGTGCTTAAATATGTGTGCTAGTAAGTTGTGAAGTTTGTAAATGTGTGTGTGGTTTTTTTTTTTGTCCATTTAATCCATTTACTCCACTGGTCTAGGACATTATGGCGTTTAGTCGCTGCTTACCTCGCTGCCGGGACACTCGGCCGCTTTTCCGCTAGGGTAAGTCACTAACCTTAGCCCTTACCATTAAGTCTCTTAATCTTATCCCCTTATACTAACGCTACCCTTACCCATAAAACCCCTTACCTTAAGCTCTTACCATAATCACTCAAACCTCTTAAATTAACCCCCTGCCCTAAAAGTTACCTTCCCGTAGAAGCGGCTGCCGGCACAGCGGCTGCAGCAGAGGGTCCCCCTGCACGGGATTTGGTCACACTGGGACGGCCGCGACCAATCGTCCCTTTCCGTTTCTTCATTTTCCCTTTGTACTCTTCAGCATGGTGTGAATCCACTGCCCCGTGCTGGAGAAGACATTGGCTTCCATGAAACGCATGGGACTAATATCATGGAGAAGCGGCTTCAAAGCGTATTAAATAATGGACTTCATTCCAAAATGTAGCAAATGTTTGTCATCCAAACGTTATTTTTGGCTGAAAGGCATTGCAGTCCATTGCTGATTAGTAGAATTAAGAAATTGACAAAAGCTTATATTTACTGTAGGTTGTCTGACCTGGTCATGAATACAATTACCGTTTTAGAAGTAACTGTTTTAAACCAAGATAAAAACCAAGTCTGCTGTAAGAAATGATGAATGGAAGGGTAATCAGAAATTGTGTACCTAAGCAATGTATGATGTGCTCCGAAGAGACATCACAGTATTAAGGAGAGACAGAAGTCTTCATACTGTAGCAACAACAACAATAAATCATATTACACAGACCTTCCTACTAAGGCCGTGCTTATAGTGACGGCGACGTCGCCCGAAAACAAATGCATTGCCACCGCGTGCGCTTATAGTAAGCGCAACAGCGACAATGCGACGGAGCGGCATCGCCGTCGCGAAAACTGGTAGCCGGCATTATTTGATTTTTCATGGGCTGTCGCCTCATGTGACAGCCCCTGAACCAATCAAATGCAGGACACCCGCGCCGCCGCTGCACAGCGAAATATAACTTTCGCCTGTGGCGATGGGTGTCGCCGTCGCCATTGACGGCACTATAAGCGCGGCCTTACAGTTACAATTTTCCTCACAACAGGAAATAAGGCAGAAAAGTCTTATGGCTAATGGGCCAAATATTAAATATTGATGCCTACTTGAATATCTGTCCTCAGTGGTGATGTAGCAAATTGGTAGTTTTATTTTGAAACAAAAATGTATGCAATGGTTTCATTGGAGAAAATAAATTCACTTGCCGTAAAGTATTAGGTTCAGTGATGTTTAAAACAGCCCCTTTTAAATGATATTGACATATTTTACAATG
The DNA here is from genome assembly GCF_040206685.1 of Ascaphus truei. Taxonomy (NCBI): domain Eukaryota; kingdom Metazoa; phylum Chordata; class Amphibia; order Anura; family Ascaphidae; genus Ascaphus; species Ascaphus truei. The sequence continues at coordinate 364,784,384 of NC_134483.1, forward strand.
GAGTAAAGTTGCAATGCGTGCAGGAATGCGTATTTTGTCTCACTAAAGCCTGTGCTTCGGTGTTTATTGCATCATGTGTAAAAGGACACTTTGTATATTGACTGTTTTTGTATATTGAGTAATAATAAACGATAAGATGTACATTTAATGGATTTTGATGAATGCTCCAGTTTTTTTTTGATCTAAAGCATTAGTTAGATGCGTTATAATTCTTTAATGCACATCCTGAAGTTAACATTTCTGAATATCTGAAAGCAGAGGAATAGTTTGCAAAAAAATCTTTTTATTCCCCCTTCTCCCCCCCTCTTAATTTTTTTAACTTAAACAATAAATGAATAAATAATAAATAAATAATAAATAAATATATATGCATCTTCCTTTTCGAAATGGAGAAAGGTTGCTGCTCCCGCTGGTGTTCTTATGGTGGGGATATTCTGCGTTCTAACGCAATCTGCTGTCATCAGTAGAAGCAATGAAGTCTGCTACATCTGTATTTCTTTATTACTTCATCTGTCATTCCTATTGCCTACTGTACTTGTACTACACCATCCTGCATTGATGTGCAAACATCTCCAGTCATGTAATACTCCACATTCAATAGGTTTATGTCTTGCATTGTCACAGCCAAATGGATCTGTTCTAAAAATCCCTGTTTTATAGGAGCAATGTAGTTGTCATCGACTTTCCTATTTTTTGCTTGGGAAGTACAAACATTGCAGTTGGTTCAGAATTTTTCAACGCTGTCCTATTCTACCTACATTATAATTCAAACAAAAAGACTATAAACAATTAATATAAATCTAGGTAAACATAGACTAATCTGTGCATATCTCCGGTGTGCTGTTTCCCCCCCCCCCCCAGTTTGTTTAAACAACTTGATCCTTTTTATAACTGTATATCCTTTATACCCAGGTCATATCAGCTCATACAGGTATCAGTTATGTTATACAATGAATTGTAAAAATATTTTTAGGCTGTGTTTGTATAAAAATGTATATCTGCAGCCAATCTAGAAGTCTATTGTCTGCTTGGTGATTTTCTGTTTAGTAGATGAAGACTCAAGCTGTGCTTCTTCACTGTGTTCTTTTGGCACAGTCTCAATTACTGTGGCATCTGCGTAGAACAGTCTCCTAAGGCTGCGCTTGTAGTGCCGGCGACAGCAACGCGACGTCGCGGCCAAACAAATGCATTGCCGCCGTCGCATGCGCTTATAGTAAGCGCGACGGATTGGTCGCGATCGCTGGAAGTCATCCCTATTTGATTTTCCAGCGACCGTCGCGTCGCCGGCACTATAAGCGTAGCCTAACACAGTAAAACAGTACAGTTAATGTTCGTTTCCCTGGCACTTTCTATGAAGCCCTCCAGTTATCTTCTGTTTGCCTAAATTTCTAAGCACTCCCTGCTCTTCCACTGCACAGTTCTGTTAAACCGATAGGTCTTTTTAATATCCCTGTTCTAATTATAATGATCACGCTTGCAAGACATATAGTTATACTTCAACCTGCAACTACAGTAAATATATGTTCTTAATGAAATCAAGAGAATATGTTAAAGGTGCATATTTTAGTACACACCAGGCGAAACTGTTTTTTTTTGTAAATTACTTTTTAATGATGCCTAAATACCATTAATAATTGTATTACAATATGATGGAGTATTATGCTGATTCTCTCTTATACCCATCATTCCAGATCACTGGTCAACCTTTTAAGACTTTTAATAAATCTGGTGACTGTGGAATGCCTCAAAAAATATATACACAGTATTCTGACTTTGTGATGGCCCGACTCCTATGTACATAGAAATAGCAGTGTGGTGGTAGGGCTTACATTTTCTTTCTATATTTAGAAGACTGGACAACATTTTCAAACTAGATTCTGGGAGATTATACAAATTAAGAGGCATATTCCTAATCTGCATCATTTTACGTATTAGTCAACTTGGCATTTTGCAGGGAGGTGAGTTCACAGTTGGTCTTTCATTCCAAAACAGGTCACTATAGCCCTTCTGGTTCCCTCCTGCCCTGTGTTCACTCACACGGCCGCGGGAAGGAGAGAACTTCCTGTCATGCCATGTGCCTTCCTGCATTTACCCCGTGGCCATTTACAGTAAGAAGCAAGGAGCCACAAGTTTTTGGGGAGCATCATGTCTAATAAAGGTAACTGCAGGAAATGTGGCCAGGACACAGCCCGGCTTTTTGGGAGTCTCCTGGTCGTTCTGTTTTTAAAAAAAAATTAATAATAATGTATTACAGGATTGAAGCAGGGGTCTCCAGGGCTGAACCCCATTCATTTTAGCTTCGGGGACCATCTGCTTGTAGAGATACCTCCGTAGTGATGCCGGTACCTCCTGCACGCAGAGAAACTGTGATCTTTAATCTAATGGCGGCACTGAAATGTCCCGCAGGCCAATAGGAAGCTGTGACATCATCCCGTGCGGCTTCCTGTTGAGCTGGACCTTTAAGCTCCAAAGATACTGGCACCCCCTATGGAGATAAGTATCTCTGGCAGCAGGGGGTCTCCGGTGCTGAAATGAATGAGGTTCACCCCCAGAGACCCCCTGCTTCAATCCTGCAATAAAAAATAAATATATATTTTGTAAAGTTAACCCGTATTGCTGCTTTAATTGCCCATCTTGATTTTTATTAGATTGAAAAATGTCAAAATATAATTATTGGGTCTTGAATATTGAATACATGCAGTGTATGGAGGAGCTGGACCTGTAGAATGAGATCTACTAAATGTTGCATGTTATGGAGAAAATAGCCCCTCTATTTCCTACTGTATGGTTTTGGGGGTTTTTTCTCTCCAAGTATTAAGGCAGCTATGTGAAAGCATCCATATTTTCTATATAAAATGCAGCATGACAGACGTATGAATTGAAAATATCAACCGTTATCAGTTCATTAAAAAAAATGCCATCTGGACCATTCATTTAAAGGGCATTTGGTAAAATAAAAATCAGTCGCTTTTTCTATCTGTAATTACTTTCATTCTGTGACTTGAGAACGTTTGAACCTTTTTGTTATTTACCATGTGCTCTACAAACACAACATGTACATGGGCATCATATTACGCAGTCACCCTTTAACAGCCGTTTGTGTGGAAGTGATAGGCATACCTTTCCCACAGTACAAATGTCTAGACTAACATGGACTTGCTAAACCTGACAAAGCTGACATCCAGACAAATTAGTTCCAAGATCATAAGCCAGATCATTCTAAAGATTTATCCAAATAATCACAGTCGCCAACTCCATTCAAGTTTAATACACCACCTAATCTCCCAGTGAACTCCGCTTTGAACTGAATTTTGGGCCATCAGTTAAACTCTGTATATTCTGTAGTATTTATGTTTCATAGTATTCGTAAGGGCACAGTACGTAAACAATCCTCTGTTCTTGTCAGTGCTGCCAAATACACTCCAATTGTTCCTAAGCATATTGTAAAACTTGGTCTGATCATTTTTGTTCTCCCCAGTCTATCATGACACACATTGTATGCAAGTAGAAAAGAGTTCAGTGGTATAAGCGCTCAAGCGTCGGATCCATAAAAGTAATTTTTGACCCACTCTCCTGGGTGTGCGCTTTGTCTCCAATTTTGCACATTGTATGCAGCATGAAGCAAGTGGTATATTTAAATTGTGCCTGAAATTTGCGTTGAACTTGCAAGGGGTGGGTCTTGGTGTATACTGTAGCTTCAATTTGGCCAGAGATTTTCCTCTTAAGCTATTTCCCCCATTCAATATGCAGTGAAGCCGTTTGCCCTGTGGTGGGAGAGATTGTAGCCCAATTTATGCAAATAGAACTGAACGGTTCTCCTGTATGGGGATGATGTCTTCATAGCAGATCTAATAAACAGTCGCAAAAATTAATGTATGAAATGTTAATCTGCACACTTCATTTTCTAGCCCTGATCTTATTATAGAGAGGTGTTGTGGGGAATACAGGCTTGCTGGAATATTTTCAATTGCATTTCTCTTAGGTCTGCACATACAGGGTGTCACGGGAGACCAGGACATATACACCTTTTTATACCAGGATCATACATTGAGCAAAACAAGTTAATGAAATAAATTGTACATTTATTCACAGGAAAAGGCAAACACACAATGTTATGCAGTTTGTGTAAGAAAAGACACACTTGCTGGGGAACTGGGGTAAAAAACGAAACTCTCCTAGGTGCAGGGAATCTTACATAAGGAATTGTGCCTGACTGAGACTTAGCCTGCAATGTCCTGGAACTGAAATCGGCCTGCAGTTCCAGACGCCACCCCTCCCCTCTCTCCAGAGGTCTGGATTTTTGCTCACTGGACTTGGTGCTTAGAATCTGCAAATCTGGCTCAGAGGTTTATAATACTTCTGAGTTGCTTTCACAGAACACTGTAGCCAATCCGGGCGTGGGAACATGTCCCACCAGCCAATCTCCCCACTGGGGGTCTCTGTTCACCTGACCCAGTCCTCCGCCCTGCCCTATCCACTTAGCACCCCGACATCTCTCAACATCCCGTCTCCTCTTTCATCCTACGGATTTTGTGCAGACTAGCTGGCACCTTAAACATATGCCCAGGCTGTCTTATAGTAACTGTAAAAAACACCATAAGTCATACTTAATTACAGTATACATTTTGGGGTATCTCATATTCAGCTGGGGCACCCACAAACCCAATACAGGTTCTGGGACACCTTGGCACTAACTGGGCTATCGCCCCTTAACCTAGGGATTCCCTCGGCTACAGGGATACCTGTTAATTCCTGTGCCTCATTTGCCTCATTTTACTATGCACAAAGCTTATATGTACTTTATCACACTTTGTAATGAAATATAAACTTTAAAAACCTAAGTCTTTCTGGTATGGGAAATAGAATTAAAAGCGGCACTTTACTTTTCACTAGCTATATTCCCCACACACTATTGCATAGACTTAGTACGGATTCTAAGAATCCCCTCACAACCTCATATGTATTATTGGAGCACCTCAGAACCCCTATAACGGTTCTGGGTGACCTGGGCATTTACTGGGTATCCCCATTAACCTAGGGACCCCTTGACTGTTTCAGGAACACCTCACATCCCTATGCCCCTTTTACTTTTCTGGTCTGTGCTGAAGCAGGGAAACCCTAGTGGGGAGTTGCGAAAGTGTTTTCAAGGGGAGATATTGCCGGAACACGTCTATATGTATCCAGGAATCAGACCTGATTCCTGGGTTCATTTTTAGGGAAACCAGCAACTCTGGACCCTGACTAGATAGTCACATTCTGACAACACTTTCTCCGCAAAACCCCCAGTGAAACTTAGACCACAGCAATCTCTGCTTGCTGGTACTCCTGGAAAGGTAAAAACACATAAAATACTTTGTCGCACAATCCATTTTATGCATTACACAGTACTGGGCTCAAGAGCTGACTCTTCTTGAACCCTTATTACAGATTAGGGGTAACCAAACGGGCTTAAACCTTTATTTGAGAGCCTAGTTACACCCCTTACCATCACACAGGGACATATTCATTCAACTTCGATATTAATAAAGCAAAATTGTGTGAAAACGACATGCAATATGACGCAATAAAAATGTGTATTTTTACCATATTAATTCTTTATGCATAAGAATTTTGCAGTTTAAAATCTCAATCGCATGCAGTTTTCACCTGATTAGTTGCAATACCTGGCAGTTTCCTTACATGCCATTTGTCAAAAATAATATATATATAATCTACTGTGAGATAATCTATACTGTAATGTATTTTTTAAAGATGTAGTAGTGGTACAAGTGTGTGAAATCACACTTTTTCTACTGACTTTGCACCTACTCAGGGTGTTCTATAACAGAAGCCAGTGTTGTGGCAACATGTTTTTTATGGTTAGGGCAAAGGCATAAATATAATATATCGCTCTATAATTACACAGCCATTGAGGAATGAATGATTGTAGGTAACTAATAAGTAAGAAAGGAATAACGGAGTAAAAAATAAGGATCCAGAGAGGGTATTCAATAAAAATATGAGAGCTTTAATGGATCATACGGAGACCCCCAAAAAACACACAACGCGTTTCGCGCATGTAGCGCTTTATCATGGTGTAGCAAAAAGTGGTAAAACTGGCATTTTAAATCCCTGCACGCTGCCGTGACGTAAAATGCTAGGCATCGCCGCCTTGTGTAACCCCCGTCTACTGAGGGGAACGCAGGTTATCATTGGCTAACAGCATACAATAGTAGAAAACTTTAATCCTTGAATGTAAACAGAATTACACATTTGCTTGCAAGATCGTGTGATGTCACGCACATGCGCATATTGAAGTGCGTCCTGACGGGCGCGCCCTCGTGGATTATGTTCAAAAATGTAAAAAAACTTTAATAAACAACAATCTTAGGTAATATCCCACATCTGAATCCTGTCTCCTTCAACCCTTTGCTGTGTGTATGTTAGTATATGCAACTGAAACAATCTTAGGTAATATCCCACATCTGAAAACTGTGTCCTTCAACTCTTAATTGAATTAAGCTTTCACACCTAGGCAGGGAGCACCCTGGGTAGAAAACTATCTGTTTTAATGTGCCTCAGATGTGCTAATTTAGCAGACAGAACCAAACTGTCAGGTGACTTTTTAGGCCCATATAAACCCAGTCAGAACAGCTAGTCTGCCTGCAGCCCATGTCCAAGTGGAACATTATAAGTGGCAGGACTACTGAACAATGCAAGTTTAAAAGGAAGGTCAAAAGAAGTGAAGAAGTGGACACCCCCAACTTGCCCTGATTCCTGCATTTGAACTACACTGGAAAGGAGGATATCATCTATACCAGACTGCATCATTACTGCTGTGATGCTGCCTTTACCATTTATATTTGCTGTGACTTCACTTCTTCTCAAATTATGCACTTCTTTTTACCAGCCTCATTATGTCTCTAGCTCTATTCATATATCCATCTCTCCTTCCTTCCCCACTTCTCTGTTCACATGAACTCCTTTCTTACCTGTGTCCTCTGACACCACACAGCTATATCCCCATGCACTAAAAAAACACCCCTACAAATCATCCTCACACATCCTCTTTCTATCCATGCTTCTCCTCCTTGCTTCTGGGGATATCCCTCCGAATCCTGGTCCCTGCCTTATTTCTACATGCTCTAGTCCTCGCCTGCCAATTGCAACCTCTACTCATTCTGGTGTCAACCCCTCCAACCTCATACCCATCCCTTGCCACCCTCCCTCCTCTCTCCCTTTCTCCTGTGCACTTTGGAATGCTCGCTCCCTTTCTAACAAGTTCCTCTCTGTGCATGACTTCTTTCTCTCTCACTCTCTGCTCCTATTTGCTGTAACTGAGACCTGGCTCACTCAGTCTGACTCTGCTCTGGAAGCTGCCCTCTCTTATGGTGACCTTTCTTTCTCCCACACTCCGCGCCCTGATGGCAGGGGTGGAGGCGTGGGGCTCCTGCTCTCCTCTCTTTGCCGTTACCGAACCCTCCCTATTCCTCCATCTCTTGCTTTTCCCTCCTTTGAGGCTCACACTGTCCAGATCTTCTCTCCTCTCCCTGTTCACGTGGTGGTCATCTATCGCCCACCTACCTCTACTCATCCCCCTTCTGCCTTTGCCTCTCACTTTGAATCCAGGCTTTCTTTCTTTCTCTCCTCAGACTCCCCTGTTCTTCTCCTTGGGGACTTCAATTGTCACATTGATGATCCCTCTCTCCCTTGGGCTTCCCGCTTTCTCTCTCTAACCTCTTCTTTTGGCCTTCAACAGTGGACTGCAGCAAGCACCCACAAGGATGGCCACTACTTAGACCTGGTTTTCACTTAAAACTTCTCTCTCCGATTTATCCATTTCCCCTTTTCCTCTCTCTGACCATCACCTCATCTCATTCTCTCTATTTCGCTTCTCCCCTTCTCCACCTCCATCTATCCCCCCCGGTTCTGCAGAAACCTGCGCTCTATTCACTTTACGCTCCTCCCTCTCCTCTCTCAGCTCTGCTACAAACCCTGACAACCTGGTCAGGAACTACAACTCTGCCTTGTCCTCCTCTCTTGGTCTACATGCCCCGCTTTCTCTCTGCCGCCTCGCCCTTCTAACCCTAGACCCTGGCTAAATTCCCACACGCGCATGCTGCATTCCTCCACTCGTTCCTCGGAACGCCTCTGGAGGAAATCTCATACGCTCGCAGACTTCCTTCACTACAAATTTATGCTATCCTGTTTCAACTCTGCCCTCTCGCAAGCTAAACAAGCCTTCTTTTCTTCACTAATTAACATGCACAAGTCTAACCCACGCCGACTGTTCTCTGTTTTTGATGCTCTACTCAAACCACCCTCAAATGCCTCTCCTTCCTCCATATCCGCTCAGGACTTTGCTGACTATTTTAAGGAAAAGGTGGAATCCATACATCAGAACATCCCCTCTGTTTCTTCCTCCCATCCTACACCTCTTCATAACTCTCCTCCTGCCTTCCTTGACTCTTTTTCCACTGTGTCAAAGGAGGATGTGTCGCTGTTGATCGCCTCTTCTCCCTCTACCACTTGCTCTCTTAACCCCATTCCTTCCTATCTCCTAAAACCTCTTGGTCCTACTATAATCCCTATCCTCACGCACATTTTTAACTCCTCCCTCTGCTCTGGAACCTTTCCATCCTCCTTCAAACATGCAACAGTTATACCATTACTCAAAAACAGCAAGCTTGACCCTACCTGTCTTTCTAACTATCGACCTCTCTCCCTCCTGCCTTTTGCCTCTAAACTTCTTGAACGTCTTGTATTCTCCCGCTTGCTCCAATTTCTCAACACCTATTCTCTCCTAGACCCTCTACAATCTGGCTTCCGCACTGCTCACTCCACGGAAACAGCCCTCACTAAAATAACTGATGACCTCCATGCTGCCAAAGACAGAGGTCATTACACTCTGCTCATATTACTCGACCTCTCTGCAGCATTTGACACCGTGGACCACCCTCTTCTCCTTCACATTCTCCATACTCTTGATATTCGGAACAAAGCTCTATCCTGGATCTCATCCTACCTCTCCCATCGTACTTTCAATGTCTCTTCTGCTAACACCTCCTCCTCTATTGATCTCTCTGTGGGGGTACCCCAGGGCTCTGTAGTGGGACCTCTTCTCTTTTCTCTGTACACATGCTCTTCAGGTGACCTAATAACATCTTTCGGGTTTAAATATCACCTCTATGCTGACGACACACAAATGTACTTTTCAACACCCGACCTTACACCTGCTGTACAAACCAAAGTTTCTGAATGTCTCTCTGCTATATCATCCTGGATGGCCCTACTACCTCCTTCCACATTATTGTTGGAACTACGATCATTCACCCAGTAGCCCAAGCACGCTGCCTAGGGGTCACACTCGACTCCTCTCTCACATTCGCCCCTCACATTCAAAATATCTAAAACCTGTCGCTTTTTCTTCCGCAATATCACAAAGATACGCCCTTTCCTCTGTGACTCGTCTGCTAAAACTCTGACTCAGGCCCTCATTCTCTCCCGTCTCGATTACTGTAACCTCCTGCTGTCCGGCCTTCCTACTTCTCACCTGTCTCCCCTACAATCTATCCTAAACGCTGCTGCCAGAATCACTCTACTCTTTCCTAGACCTGTCTCAGCATCTCCCCTCATGAAATCCCTCTCCTGGCTTTCGATCAAATCCCGCATCTCACACTCCATTCTTCTCCTCACTTTTAAAGCTTTACACTCTTCTGCCCCTCCTTACATCTCAGCCCTAATTTCTCGTTATGCACCATCCAGACTCTTGCGTTCTTCTCAAGGATGTCTTCTTTCTACCCCCTTTGTATCTAAAGCCCTCTCCCGCCTTAAACCTTTTTCACTGACTGCCCCACACCTCTGGAATGCCCTTCCCCTCAGTACCCGACAAGCACCCTCTCTATCCACCTTTAAGACCCACCTTAAGACACACTTGCTTAAAGAAGCGTATGAATAGCACTGGGAATAATACTGGACACATGATACATAAAGCTTGGCCCCCCGCAAGACGCACTTTCCAGAATTCCCTCCTAATGTCTCTGTACGTTCTCCCTACCTACCAATTAGACTGTAAGCTCCTCGGAGCAGGGACTCTTCTTCCTTAATGTTACTTTTATGTCTGTAGCACTTATTCCCATGACCTGTTATTTATACTATCTGTTATTTATATGATTACCACATGCATTACCACTGTGAAGCATTATGTACATTAATGGCGCTATATAAATAAAGACATACAATACAATACAACCAAGAAACAAAGAACATTTAACCGAAGGATCGCCAAAAGCTAATATTAAACATTAAAAAGATATGAATATCTAATAACATAAACATTGACTTAAAACATATGTATAAATTATAACAGTTTGCACAACCCACATTTTGGATATCTGAAACATGGCAAATTGCCAAGTCAGATAAACCCCCCAAAAAAGATAAGGGACTCATCAAACAAAATGGACAATAACAAAAGATATTATACTAAAAAAGAAAAATGTTTATATAAAACATAAACATTATATAATTAAGAATTCATAATGAATGATCATAGAACAGATCATAGAACATAGATAGTATCTTGTTTTATATAGTTAATTTTAGCTAGAGACCAGTACTTGGACTATAAAAGAAAATCTAATTTAAATTAATGATGGCAGCTAACTATGGCCAGAATAGGTAATTAACAAAAGTTCAATATTGATCACTAACCTTAGTTATCAAAAAGAGGCCATAGATATTGAAGTACTAATGCCAATACGCTCCTTTCAGTGTGTGAAGAGTCACATACAAAAAAAACCCAAGTTAGACAGAATGGGTAATAGTTAGAAGGTATATAACAAAAACAGCACTTGACATAAATTGAATTATTAAAGTGGATTGAATTTGGAACCATGAAACATGCGAGATCAGATAATCTTAGGCTCGGAGAGGGAGGCCCAGAGGATCACACAAAATGACCCAGATCCCAGTTGGTATTTAAACCTCGTGGGACCTGTGTCCCCAAGGTGAAAATCAATAGGCCTCCCTCTGATCGAGCCTCCTGGTACGGTCACCTCCCCTAACAAGAGGAGTAACATACTCAAAACCAGTAGACATAAGATATTTGATGTCTCCTTTTTCACAATTAACAAAATGTTTGGGGACCGGGTGATTTAAGTCCTTTTTCTTAACAAATCTCACATGTTCCATAATTCTCAACTTCGAACACCTAGTGGTATGACCCACATACTGTTTGCCACAGCCACAGGTAAGTAAGTATATTACAAAAGAAGTCATAAAATTAATAAAATTATGCATTTTGTATACCTTCTTTGTGACTGTGGATTGGAATGTTTTGGTTGGTTTAGAAAATGTACATATTATACAGCGAGAGAAAGTACAGGCATACTCGGTTTAAGGACACTCACTTTAAGTACACTCGCGAGTAAGGACATATCGTCCAATAGGCAAATGGTAGCTCGCGCATGCGCCTGTCAGCATGTCCTGAACAGCAATACCGTCTCCCTACCTGTACCAAAGCTGTGCGCAAGCGGGGAAACTATTGAACCTGTTACAAATGCGTTATTTACATCAGTTATGCAAGTATATGACGATTACAGTACAGTACATGCATCGATAAGTGGGAAGAAAGGTAGTGCTTCACTTTAAGTACATTTTTGCTTTACATACATGCTCTGGACCCATTGTGTACATTAATGCGGGGTATGCCTGTATTTGAACCTTTGGACGACTGAATTGATTTCGAGATTTTGGACTAGAATATGCTTGGTGACTAGGAATTTGCAAGCGTTTTAGGTCTTCTAAATACTACCGAAGGCTGATCGGATAAGGAATATTGTTAAGAAACATTGGGAGGTGCTTCGGTTGGACCCAGTCTTAGGACTGGATCTACAGGCAAGCCCTTCGGTAGTATTTAGAAGAGCTAAAATGCTTGCAAATTCCTTGTCACCAAGCCTATTCTCGTCCAAAATGCACTTGTTTAACCCATGCTGTGCTGATAAAGCTGGGGAATACCGCAGGCATAAGCTTTATAGGGTTCCATGTTCAAATGGACAAGAAGCAAAAATTGGTACTTTGAATGCTCATTTGCATGTCATTAACAAAAATCCCTGGATGCTAAGAGACAATGGGGAAAGATGGGTTGCAGACCTGTCTGAGACAAGTGAATGTGCCCAAGTTTTTGTCACTTTTTTACTGTCCATAACTTGTTTTTTTTTGTCTGGTTATATTACTAGTAGATATTTAACACTATTCACAATGGTTATTTTTACTCAGTATAAAACATGGTTCTCTTTCACTTCATATTTATAGCTGATTGGAGTAGGAGTTGGAGGTCTGTTGCACCATCTGACCTTTTAATCTGTAAAACTGACCAAACAAGCAGTGCACCGTCAATGGTTGGAATGTATTTTGTACATGTGTTTAGAGACATATGCTGAGAGAACACAAATCCCTTTTTGCCTAGGTCACTTCATACTTGCCTTGCTGCCAATTGCCAGTGTGACAAGACAGACTTTGACTGGTCAGTTGATTTCTTGTCGTAAAAAAATAAGCTCTCGTACGTACATAAAATAACTCCTGTCCTCTGCAAATACTCCTCTTTTTCATTACATTAGACCCATACATTACCATGAGCTAGAGTTCAAATTGATGTAACCCATGGATTTGTTATTATGAAGCATCAGTCCATCCAAATATTTATTTTGGCGAAACACCAACACTTAAAGCAGCAGTCCAAGATGACGTTTTTTTTCCGCCCTTAAATATGTGCATCAATACAATCCACACAATGATAAGTAATTAGCCAAGTTGCAGAGCGATCCGTTTTTCTGTGATCGATCGGCGAAGATTCGGCTCAGGGGTTCCCTAAATGGCTGACCATGCAGCAGAAGAGGACCAAAGATGCAAAGTTCTGTGGGGAATATCATGTGACCAGGCAGTCACTAGATACAATTGGTGCACTGCTAGATAGGGCAGGGCTCAAAAAGGGTGTGCCAGAGCCTGTTTCAGGAGAGGAAGGGGATGTGACTTAGTAAATGGTTGCTATAGAAACAAAAATGCTTGTTACATTATAATACATTCAAAATCTCATTCAGTTGTTTAAAAAAAATGCTACAAGTATTTTGCATACTACAGAACTGATTTTATTTTTTAAAACAGCTTAAATTCATTCTTAACAATATTTTTTCATCATCATTCGAAATAAAATAAAAAATAGATACTGTTTTAGCAGTATGCATGACAGTAGCATTGAAGTGAAAGCACTCCCTCATTACTATACCCTCCTATTATTTTTAATGATTGTTTTATAATTCAATATAAACATGCTACATAGTGGTCATCTATTTTTATTTATCTGGTAGACACGGCACATTTGGAAGAATATGTATCAAAAATAAAAATATACATGTCGAATAGTTTTTTGTTTCTTTTCTTTTACATAATATACCAGTTCCCAGTTGCATCAATTAAAGTACTGTAGCAATGAATGTGGCATTAGAAACACTCACATTGAAATTTGCAAATGCGTCCGTTCAAGGTGCAGGATTATTAAAGCATCAAAACGTGAAATCTTATATGGGGTTTTTTTGTTTTTTTTTTGGTTTTTTTAATCGACTCTGTAATTGGTTAATACTGCATTTTTTTAATTCAACTCTTAATGCCTTTTTAATTCGTTTTTTTTTTGTTTTTAAAGCATCCTTTGATTTCTATAGCAGGTTTTAGCCCACCTCCCAAGATCTTTGCAACACTTTCCTGTGTGTGATCATTTGTTGCCAATGTCCCCAACAGCTTGAGCTATAAACTGTAATAATAGATAAGGTTACCTTAGTAATATAAAGTTACACTGCTGAAGGATTGATTGAAACTGGCCATTATGGTAGGCACACAATCAGGATATTTACAGATTTATAACAGGAGCACCAAACGATTGTCAGCTTGGGTAATAATGTAGAATTATACATTGTCACATGCTTTACATATAATAATAACTTTCTATATACAGCGCTTTTTTTCCCAATTCGACTCGAAGCACTTCAGTTACATAAAGGGAAAAAGAAAACATTTAAGGTTATAAACAAGACCAAACAAAAGGAAAGATACAATATAGGCTGTGACGGTACTGTAGCTACTAAATGCCGGACAGGTTATGGTTAACTAATTAAATGCCTGGGTACACAGGTAGGTTTTCATAGATTTGCAGAGGGGACCTTTCGAACTGTATGAGACAGACTGTTCTAAAGAGTGGGAGCTGCGCGGCTACAAGCTCGGGCCCCAGCGGAAGTTATGGAGGTTCTTGGAACTGTCAGGAGTCCTTCATCTGCAGATCAGATCTAAGTGGGCGAATGGGAGTGTAGGGAATTAGAAGCTCTTTTAGATGGCTCGGAACCCAGGCCATGTAGTGCTTTGAATGTTAACAAGCCAATCTTGAAATAAATTCGACATTTTGCAGGCAGCCAGTGCAGAGAACGGAGAACAGGTGTCATGTGGCAAGAACAGGTCTGGTTAGTTTATAACTTGGCCCCAGCATTCTTCACCAGCTGCAGGCAATGCAGCCCTGTTTCTGGAAGACCCAGGTAGAACACGTTACAGTAGTCCAGGCGTGAGGACACAAAGGCATGGACAAGAGTAGTAAGATGGGGGAGATCAAGTGCTTAATCCTGGCTATATTTGTTAGTTGGAAGAATGAAGATTTGATCACGACTGCCACCTGAAGTTTAATCGTCAAGTCATAGTCAAGGACAGAGTTTAGTAGCTGGGAGCTCCCAAGCTTAAGGCCAGTGTATAAAAATGAGAAAAGAAAAAAGGGGGAATAGTAGCATTGCTTCTTTAACACCACTATTAAAAATGGTTTTAGGATTATTGTCGTCACAGACTTGGTCATAGTACTGGCAATGTAATTCCATTTACTGATAACTAAATCTCAATTTGAAGAAACATTTTTTTTTCTCTGCAGTGTTTTAGAATAAATGGCCTATTTGCCATTTCATTGTGTAGTCATTATTTATTTTTTTATTTTTTTAGTGTACCTTGTATATAACAAGATACAGGTCGTTGGTTAAAGATTAAATAATGTATTGTTTACAGTCATAACTTTTTTGCCCAGATTTTTCTGGTGTTGCAATTATCTTTGAAAGCTGGACAACAGGAGGCATGGTTCTGATCAACCAATCTCGTTTAGCCATTGTGCTAATCTATTGATTCATACTCATTAATTTCGTTTTGGTGAGTGGTTGAGTTTAAATCTTTCATTTATATTTGTGTATACTATCAAGATACTACGCACTATTGATGATACTATTTTGCTTTTGTCAGTGAACGATTAGGAACGCTGTTACATGGAGCAATAACATGAGTTGGAGAGGAGTTTTGGTTCAGACAAACCGTGTGTCTGTTTTCATACACTACCGACACACTTTATTGAAGTGTGGTCGGTACCGCAAGCCGGGAAATCTCCCGGCTTGCTAGTGGCCGCCCCTCGGCGTGCCGCGCGTCATAGACGCGCGGTCACGCGTCATCGGGAGCGTGCGCCCCCTGCACGCGTGTCCAGGGGCTCCCCGAGGGAGCCCTGGTGTCCCGCGATCGCGGGACAGCGGCAGGGGGTTCCGGGGGACCCGGCGGACCCGGCAGCGGTAGGGAGAGCGCCCCGATCGGAGGGCGCTCTTCCGCTGCTTCGGCGCGCGCCCGTCACACTCAGGCGCGCGCCAGGCTACTGCTGCGGCACAGAACGGGCAAATGCTCGAATAAACTGTGCCGCAGCAGTATATGTTGTTTGTTTAGCTGTTCCCTGCCCCTCCCTCTGGCAGAGAAGAACAGCGCTGATAATTTCTTTTGGCTGAAAATTGTTCCAATGTAACAAATAACTGAAGCCATTATGCTGCTTCTACCTCTGCAAAATTGCCAAAATCCACGCCTTTGTCAGCCCGATGCTTTATGAATGAATATATGGTGAAGAAATTACTTCTCTATAGAACCAACTTCCTATTATGTTTCATGGAACAGTTAGAATGGCAGAAAGAACAATTTAAAAAAAATTCCAAATTCAGAAATTAGATTTTTCGCAAAAGGCACTTAAGGGAACAAAATGTATGAATATTTCAATTCTGTGGTAAGTCAGTCCAGTCACTTTCTTTAATTGCAATTCTTTTGCTTAGTTTCCCAAATGTATTTGTTCCAATTTGTTAATCGATCAGAGATACACATTTGCATATTTCAATTCACCAAGCTCATCGCAAATTCCTCTGCTTAGGCGTAGAGGGCAGACATTTCCATTTCAAGACCATGCCATTCTGTTTGGCGACAGCACCTCGGACATTTTTCAAAGTGGTTGCGGTGATAGTAGTAAAACGTCACCAAACTGTGATATGTCATGCCTTATCTACGTACGTGGTTGGCTGATCAAGGCTCCCTCAGAACACTTGGCACAACTTCATGTTTAGCTGGTTTGCAATAAGCTAGAGAACCACAGATGGATCATAAACGTGGAGAAGAGCAATAGGATTCCTGCTCCAACAAGTCAATTTCTTGGGGTCTTTTTCAATACAGTTTTGCGCCTCATTGGCCTCCTAAACTCAGTCACTCAGTCTGGTTCCATCGCCCAGATTCCATCACAGTTGGCTACAAGTCAATTTTATTTGATGTGGGAGGACCACAATACATAATTCCTCTATTGGCATCTTCAAAATTGTTTTCCTCTTTGGTCCACCAGACTTTCAAAAAGGCAGGCTCATGAATCCCTACATATGGAACCTCTTTACCACCTATGCCAGTTTGATGGGATTGGGGGGGGGGGTGTCTATCAAGAAGTCTGTTCAGGTTTATTGGTCACAAGAAGAGACCAAATTACCCATCAATGTCCTAGAGATATGCACAGTATTTTACACTATCCAGAGAATGAATCCAGCTTTAAAGGACTTTCCATACAGGGCTTTGTTGGACAATGTTAGAGCTGCAACATACATCAACCAAAAGGGGGCACACAAAGTACAAAAGCTCTGAGGTCTCAAGTAGTTTGATGTGGGAAGAGCAGGCTGGTCCCCATCTTTCAGCGAACTACATTTTAGGAGACAAAGGGAGACTTCTTGAGCAGGCAAGCAGCTCTTCCCCGAGAATAGGTGTTGTGGCCACAGGTGTTTATGGATATAGTATGTATATGGAGCCTTCCATCAATAGACCTGATAGCATCCAGAGCAAACAAAAAGGTTGCTCATTTTTTCGCTTCAGGTGCCAAGATCCCGAAGCCACAGTTTTATGGGTGCCATGTCAGTCATATGGAAATTCCTTCTCATATGTTTCCCATTTTCCATTACTCCAGATGGGGTTAACCAAAGTCCGGAGAGACAGGGCAAATGCTATACAGGTGGTCCTCGGTCATCCAACGGAATCCATTTCACCAAACCGCGCAGATAGGGAAACCGTTGGATTTCGAATCCCATGTTAATCTGTGGCCGCAAGCATCAGACAATCATTTCCAACATTGGATAATGTGTTCCGCGTAATCCATTCTAACGCATTGGATAATCTGTTAGTCGTAAAAAAATTGACTGATACCGAGGACCACATGTACTAGTAGTGCTGCATTGGCCCAGACGGGCATGGTGTGCATACCTAATGAACCTTTCCATGGAGACTCTTCACTTCCAGCCCTGCTGACCGAGGGACAATTCTGCATCCCAATCCTGGTTTCTTTCAATTGATGGCTGGGAGGTTGAGAGAAGATTCTTGAGAGCAATGGGTTTTTCAGACCATTATCAGAACTTATCCATTAAAACACTCGCCATCAAGACCGTATTTCTCTCAGTAATCACTACAACATTTAGAGCTGGAGAATTGTGAGTGTTGTCAATTATCATTCAAGGAACCATATTCCCAAATTCATGAGGATAAAATTGTCGCGTTAAGGTTGCATCTGAGTTTTCTATGAATCAGGATATCGTGGTCCATTCTTGGCCTCACCTTTCTAACGAAAAGTAATGAATATTACATCTTCTGGATGTAGTTAGAGCATTGACTGTTTATATCCAGAAGAGCTGAGTTTAGGAAAACCTCAAGGCTGTTCATTCGTTTCCAAGGTCCCAGAAAAGGGCAAGCGGCCTCGTCCACATCTTCAAGGTGGACCACAACAGCATCAGCGAAGCTTGTACTTCTGTAGGGAAGGTTCCACTGCATACTATTGGGGCTCATTCAACAAGGGCTATGGCAACTTCTTGAATGGAGAAAGCACAGGCACAAGATATCTGTAAGGCAAAGACATGGTCCTCATTACATACTTTCATTAAGAATGATAGGTTTGTTCTCCAGGCCTCAGCTAATGCAGAATTTGGGAGGAAGCATTTGCAAGCTGTAATTCTGTCGGATACTAAGGATGTACCCACCCAATCTATTTAACTGCTTTGGAACATCGAAGCTGTTTTTTCTGCCATTAAGGGCGCTCACGAGAATAGAAAATGTACCTAGCGATCTTTTAGTTTCTTAAAGTCCCCTATGTCAGCCTACTTCCCTCATTTTTCTTTTGACCTATTTTGATGCATTTGTGCCTTTCTCACTGTGGAGTGAGTTGCTGGTAAGGAAGGAGTGACATTTGTACAAATGGTGTGACCCACAGTACTTGACAATTATTTGACTGGGCTCTTTCAGTCGTTTTTCAAATGACACCACTGGAGATGATATGGCAGATTGAGGCATCTGCATTTAATGCACTGACCACCTTTTATAAATCTGGCGAACCTGGTAATGACTAGATTTAGTTTTTTTTCTGCCTATACCACAGTAGAGTGGTAGAGAAGCCAGGGTTCTGTTTCTCTATGGCCATATACCAGCAAACTGTTTCTGACTTCTGTATCCAGCAAACTGTGTCTGACTTCTGTATCCAGCAAACTGTGTCTGACTTCTGTATCCAGCAAACTGTGTCTGACTTCTGTATCCAGCAAACTGTGTCTGACTTCTGTATCTGGTCAGAGGAGTGGTGAACGTATTTTACAGCTGTTCTATAACTGGATTCCCACACACGCTCAGTAATTGAACTCAAAGTTATTGCTTATAGACTGCTGCCTAAATTGCAGAGTAATTACCTCTGAAAGTGACGTATTCAACTTGACTTAACTTTTTTGTTAGTGGTACAAAACCACATAATTTGTCAGTGTTTACCCAGGAGCAAAAGGTGTGTACGCAAGGGATTTGTTTAATGTTCTACATATGGTTGTTATATTTGCATGTAACTGATCATAACGGAGCATTTGCATAAACTTATTGTAACACCTTCAGTGTTGGAATTCTACAATGTGCAGTATAGCAAATGACATATAAGTTCTGCTTCTTCTAAGTTTGAGTAAAAAGTAAGCGGAACTGAATATCGTGGACTTTTTATGAGGAAACCGAGAATTAAATCTGGGGGAATCCCTATCACAGAGCTTAGTTTTATATATGTGCCACATGCTTGATTGCATTACTTGTGCATTGTTCTTTCATAATCTATTTTGTGGGTGTTGATGTTGATTCGGCAGTGAAGGGGGAATTTGATTTTAGGGTGTGTAAGAGGAAACTTGGCAGAACTGCACTGAAATAAAGGAATGTTGGACAAATTGATTTTGTACAACTGTTGCATCTCATTTTAAATAAAATGCTGCATGTTTATTTTTTTTAAGTGTTTTATATAGTTGGTATTACCACATACTAAAATATCAAATGCTTATTCCTATCACAGACCAAATTGTCTCTGCTTTCCTGAAGTGAAGAGATTTGTTAGGGCTGTGACACTCATAGAGTGCGGTCATTACAAAATGTAGTTTAGTTTTTAGAATCTACTTTGAAAGCAAGTTTAACAGACCATTCAGTTGCATTTCTCCCCTGAGCATTATACATTTAAAAAACAAACAAAAAAAAACCTCTATTAACAAGGCATTTGATCAAATTAGTTTTAAACTATTCAGAAGATCCATATCTCCTGTTGCGCAGTTTGAAATCGTGTTGACGTTAAATTGCCCTTTAGTGTAACATTGGAAGGAAAATAAATGTCCTGGGTTCCTTAATCTGGAGTATCTTTAGCTACTATGTTCTTCTGGAAAGGGGACAACCTACTCCATCCACATGGTAATTATATAGTACTACATAGACGTCAGAGAGAGCTCATTAGCTGAGTGGGCTGGATCTTTGCCTCAGGAAAGATCACACCAACATATACTGCTCCATTCATTACATTTTGTTAACAACTGGAAAGAGGTGGTCAATCGTAGATGTCAATCTTGGCATTTGGGAAGAATTTTATATTGCAAAAGGAAGACAATCTTCAAGACCTTTTTTGGTAAGTGTGATGCCGTTTTTAAATATGATATTAATAATTTGCCCCTCATTCTGCAACACTAACACACTTGTATCTCTAATGCTAAAACCTCTGCCTTTAATATTAGTGAATATCAAACTTGACAAATCAAAAAAACCTTACTAGTTTGCTATAGAAAGTCCCTTTCTATAGCAAACTAGTAAGGTTTTTTTGATTTGTCAAGTTTGATATTCACTAATATTAAAGGCAGAGGTTTTAGCATTAGAGATACAAGTGTTAGTGTTGCAGAATGAGGGGCAAATTATTAATATCAGTATAATTGACATTGCTATCTGATTGTGTTAGAATAAGCTTGCTATAATTTCCTTTGAACTAACTGAATCAGGTACTTTTTTGTGAAGTACAATAAGCAGGGAAATGTAAAATTGTGTATTGACTGAGAAAATATCACATAAAATAATTCTGCTACTGAAGGAGAAATAAAAGTATTGGTTGTCGCATCTTTAACGAAAGATATGACATTTTAAAACACTGAAAAGATTTGTATAAAATACTTTATAAAGATAGTGTCTCTAGTAATAAAACAACACATACTGTAGTAACAAGTAATAGTTTTTATTTAAGTAAACCCTTTCATCACTTATGTGATATCATGATATTGGTGTTTTGTAAGCATTTAAAATGTTTAATTGCATTAAAGCATTTATGTAGCAGTATCAGTCCTACATAATAAATAATAGATTTGTTTATATGTAAATATGAATGGGCATTTTTTTTTCACTGGGAAGAGACAAATTCATATAATTTCCATTTGTAATAAAAATAATAGTCTTTGGTACATTAGTAATTTTGGGGTATCTGTTAATGTCAATCTATACAAATGAGCTTAAAAAGGCCATATGTTCTTTTCTGAAATAGAAGATATGTCACACAGTTGTAAAGCAGGGGTCAGTTTACTGCCATAGACTAGTGTTGTTAACAGGTGAGTAAATCACTTTCCTAAAGATTACAAATGTTAAGCCAACTCTTGCAGTTGAATGTAGCTGTAAAACTTTCTGAGCACAATAATGGATAATATTGTCGTATTCAGTTTTCACCTATTTGTATGATATGTTATTTGTGTTGGTCAATTGGCTCAACCATTCCCGATTTTTACATTGGCCATCCCCACAAAGCACAGTGCAGCTTCCCTTTGGGAATATTTATTCAAATTGGAGGCAAAGCCATTTCTATCTTAGCCTGCCCCTCGTCATTTGCAGCCATTAGATTGCTCTTGGGTCTTTTCGGCTTTGTTGTCATGGAAGTTCAGTTGGGAGAGTTTCTGTGAGAAAGGTCCATCAGACCTAAAGGATGTAGTTTAACTCCAATTAGTCACTACAATAAAATATGCTGTCCTTAAAATATGGAATTACTACTATTCTACGTCTACCAGAATATATCAAATCTCAAAATGTAGAGAATTTTGTTGATGAGCGATGGGGTTAATTGAATGCAAAAGCTCAGTCATCTTTCAGATGAATTCTTGGCATCACACTGCGAGAAAAGAGGTGAAGGTCAAGTTTAGTTTGCTTACATTATTTTTTTTTACATTTACTTTTCTTTAACGATATACCTAGTAAATTGTTAACTACAAAGAAACCTATTGGACTGCTAAAAAAAATTCTGGATTCAATGCCATATTAGTGATGGATTTGGTGGTTCATGTGTGTTTCTTTTATTATTATTATTAGTATTAGTATTATTGTTGTTCTTGTCCTATTTCAATTATATTGGGATGTCAAAGGGAACACACTCTTCCAGGCAACACCTTCTCTACAATTTCAGGATTTATATAATCTAAGATTATTTTCTAGCTGTACACATTTGAGACTGAAAACAGAGAAAAGTACAATAACAAATAGCAAGAAAAATACAGTACTCACAACTTTCATTAAAGGCTACCCCTGACTTAGGAGAGCATCCAGCAATAGGCAAACTGTTTTTACAAGATCACAAAGGTATAAAATAAATTGGTATTCTGTAAGAAAAATATCATTTTATTCTTCAAAACAGAAAACGTTTGGCAGATTCCACATCCATTTGCAGGACGGAATGAGGAGGGAACGGGCAAAGTAAAAGGAACGTTTTTGTTAAACAGGCACTTCTAGACGAATAACATTTTCATATAAGCTTTTATTGTTAATTTACATGGCACCGTCACGGAGATTTATAGGGTGGTCTGAATTCTTATTTAAAGATAGAGGATTGTGACTCATGCCAAATCTCATCCGTTAATGAGAACCTATTTTAAAATGTGGCCTGCGATTGATTTATTTATAAAATATTTTACCAGGAAGTAATACATTGAGAGTTACCTTTCGCTTTCAAGTATGTCCCTGGGTAGAGTTATAATGACAAATAATACATGGTTACAAATACATAGTTACATAAGTGAACAGGGTATACATTATATACAAGAGATTACATGCACAGTTAAAGATCATTTATATTATAGGCATATGCACCCTGCTTATACTGTAGGAAACACTGGTTAACAAAGCATGTCATGCTGTCTGCAGGGATTCTCTTCTTCTTTTTTGTCATACTTATTGTGACAGTAGGGGTAGATGTGGCTGCTTTTAATAAAGGTTAAGCCCCACCATATGTTTGATTGAGTTCCAGTGACAGTTCAAGGTCTGAAGCCCAGCTCCTGTGAGACACTGCGTGGGAAAAGAACGGAGAAAATCTCTTCTCAGAGGTCCCTCCACCTAGGCCTATAGGGAATCCCCCAGTTACCCCCCAGTTGGGAGTGTAGGTGCTTCATGTATGTGACAGTTTGTGGATATAATTTTCCAATTCATTCACTTTTATTAACTCTGTAGTTCTGTCTGGCAAGTTGATCCCTCATGTATTTATCCTGGTCTCCCATGACACACATGTTTAAGTTTTTTTTTTTGTGTGTGAGTTTAGGAAAATGGATGTAGTTTCTCTCTTAAAAAAAATAACACGAAAAAAAAACATCTTTCTTATGAGTTTTCATCTACTGTTTCCTTGTTGCTCTTAGAACCATTTGTGGGGATTAATTAGACCTTTTTAAGAGGAGGAAGTAATTCAAATATTTTTGATTCTTTCAACTCTTGGATTATTTATTGATCTACCTTTACATTATGGGGAAAAAAATTAAAGATATGCCAGTAATCATTACTCCTTTATATTAAAGTCTTTACAAATGTTTGCATAAATCTTACTTTACCTCTGC
Organism: Ascaphus truei; assembly: GCF_040206685.1. NCBI lineage: Eukaryota > Metazoa > Chordata > Amphibia > Anura > Ascaphidae > Ascaphus > Ascaphus truei. The sequence goes on from NC_134483.1 coordinate 364,807,882, forward strand.
AACTTGTAACAGATTGGCACCATTTCTTTTTACTAAATGGCAAATAAGAAATATTACTGTAATGCTCATTACATAATGTATTACAACCACGCTAACCGCATGTAATTTCATAGCTACTTTATTAGAATGTAACTAAATGCAACGGTATTGAAACAGTTTCATTGTCGAGGAATGTATTGTGCTAGCCAGTGGGAACAAAACCGCTAAATACAGAGGTGAACATTTTCTTGTTTTACAAGTGAAAAACTAAAAGCAACATATGTTGACTCTTGTTCATGCTTTTTGTATCGTTCGGGTGTAACATGGACAAAAATAAAACTTGTGCTGAGTGTTTGAAATACTCCCTACGCTTGGGAGGCTTCCAGTAGGCATTATATGTTACATGTTGGCAGATATCCCATTTTACTTTTGTCCTGGTGTCACCCACATGTTGTTAGATCAGTGCCACAATTGCAGGCTTTTGAGAGAGATCACAGGGCTCTCTTTAATTAGACACTCCTTGTCATGTGCATGTTGCAAATGTGACGGAGTTAAAACCATAGCAGCAAAGTACTCACACATCTACATGTTGTAGAACAGAAGCACATCCTCCTAGGGATGGAACAACTGAGATTTCCAAGCATTGCTGGCAGTACCAAAGAAAGTTTTGATAGACGGGGCACTCACAAAAACACACAGTACAGCTGCCGCAGGTGCTCTGTTTTCCACCGGTAATGTAGATGCCTTGTAGAACGCAGGCAAACACGGCACTCGGGGACTTGTACAAAAATCAAAAGCGGGGTTTTATTATTAGATCTGGAGAAATACAATGGTATACTTGATAAGCACACAGTGTACAACTATGTATCTTTCACACAAGGGCATGTGGAAGTATCATCCCTTACAAGTTAAAGAGGCAATCCAAGCAGCTTCATTTTTTATTTGAGTAATTTTGCTTTAATATATGCAGCCTTTGCTTACCTTTATTGAAATCTAATTACCTAAGCTGCCAATCGATTAGTTCTCCTGTTATCGATCAGCAAAATCTTGCTTCCCAGGGTTTTCTTAATGGTTCCCTCAAGCTTTACTCAATCCTTCAGTCAGTGTAACTCAGCAGCTAAATTGTATCCTGATGTTACTAAAGCAACATTATCTATTGTTACAGTTTGCCACTCAAACTGCTGGGAACATTGGCAAGAAATGATCACAGACATGAGTGTTGCAAAGATATTTCCCTGCTGGAGAAGTGTGCTAAACCTGCTATAGAAATCAAAAGATGCGCAGTATATTAAAACTCCAAAAATGGCATTGAGTAGAATTTTAAAATAAAAACCGGTAGTATGTATTATTTAATACTACAGAACTCATTTATTTAAAAAGCACACACATGTAGGTTATTGCATGGATTGCTCCTTTACACCATACCACATTACTTAGGTCAGTTCGAAGCCCCGATGTCTAGCTTCACTCACTAGATATGTTCTCTTTTCCTCTTCACTGGACTACAAAAGCGATTCCTTCATAATAACTCTCCTTGAATGTAAGGCTCATTGGGGCAGCTTTCCTAAGGTCCAATGCGGGGGTCAATGCACGTTAACGCCGGATTGGGGGCTGTGATATCCCGCATCGGACCGTAGTAAATCTCGCCCTTGAGTTTGTCCTTAACCATAATAACGCACGGTAATCGCCTTGCCGTGCAAATACATTTTATATATTCATGGTCCACAACGAAATGTTATGGGAGCAAATGACTAAAAAGGGTTCTGACCCAGTCACGGTCTTCCTAGAAACACATCTACTTGCCTCAATACTTTCTATGCATAAAGTAAACGGTACATGACAACTGTGTCCTCTCAATCCCATATAGAAAAGCTTTAGCATAAGCGCACTGCTATACACATCTGGTTCTACTACCACGAAGATGCTCACTACATGTCGTGCATATTGCAATGGTGATTAGCGAAGGATATTTTCTTAGTGATGGAGAAACTGGATTTTTCCATGTCTGGGGGATCAAGCATTGCTGGCAGTTGCAAAAAAAAAATACAATAGTATGCCTGGTAAGCACACAGTTCCTATGCAACTACAGTATGCATCTTTCACACAAGGGCACGTGTCACTTACTTGTGAATTAAACCAGGGGTGAGCAAATGTTTTACGTCAAGCTCCCCTTTTCCTCCGTGATATTAGTTGTACCCCCCCAACCGCCTGATGTACTCAATCACATGACCAAAAAAAAATAACTATCAGTATACAATGTAAATGTGAATACAAATACTCACCCATCCTTCTCATCCTCTCTTCTCCGCTCTCCTCCCCTCTCCTTTTCTCATCCCCTCCCCCTCCTGCTCTCACCCCTCACCCTCTCAACAATGCCTTCCTGGCTTCGGTGAAGGAGGACTCGTGGGAGTGGAGCAGAGCAGTGGCAGAGGAGGACTAGAGGCGGGAGCGAAGCAGGGTGGCAGAGGATGACGCCCGGGGAGGAGATGTAGCAGCGGCAGACACCGGAAGTCAGTGAAAACTTCCAGGTCAGACCGTTGGGGCACGCTCCTCCCTGGCTGTCCTTTGCTGCCCTGCTCCGCTCTGGCGTTCACTTCTCCTGCCACAGTCATCCTGTGCCACCTCTCCCATGGGCCTCCAGGCACCCCCCTTAAAATATCTTGCACCCCCAGTTTGCTCACCCCTGAGTTAAAAAATGCCACATTACTTAGTACTTAATAATGAAAAGCACTGATATATACCTCCTGGCACTAGATGGTGTGTTATGGTCTTCTCTGCACTACACTACAAAAGCTATGAACACTGCTGCAACATTTATTATACCTATATTATCTGTGAATAGTTCATAAAGGTTTGTATCCCTGTACACCCTTATACAATGTTCATGTGAGCAAGAGCTCATATTAACATGCAGTATCTTTTGGGTTTTTAGTTTCACGGAGTTATGCTTACTACCAATTATTTATTGAAGTTTATTCATTTAAAAATGTGGGCAGTGGAGTACCAATTTATTACAGGGGCCATAAATCTTATTGACTTTTTTAATATCTGGATGATATAGATTGCTGGCATGTGTCAGCTCTTTGCATGCTTAATGTCATGGCTTGCAAGGGTTCATAGATTAGAAAAATGCTTCAATATGCAATTCCAGAGGAGGAAACAGTATTTGTGCGCCTGGGGCAAGTTATACCAACGGTGCCACCCCCCTCCAATTTATAGAACCAAGGCAAAACAATCCTGTCATTTTTAACTGTATTTGTGAATCTTTTATATGTTGGTGGGAGTTGCCATGCCCCCCGACGCAATTCCCTCTCTCTCCCCATTCTCTATCTTCCTCCCTCCCAATTTCTCTTTCTCTCCACTCCACCCATTCTTGGTCCCCTCCCTACATCCATTTCTTGCTCTTCCTCCTCCATCCATTTCATGCTTCCCCCCCATATTCATTTCTTGCTCTCACCTCCCTCATCCCTCCATCTCTTGCTCTACCCCCACCCCTGCTAAAAGTCCCTACCTGCTGGATCAAGCTGAGCCCGTCCTGGCAGACACTGGAAGTTGTGACTAATTTCCGAGTTGGAATGCTGTAAAGTCCCCTGCTCTGAAATTGTAGTGCGGTACAGCTCAAGGGACCCCCAGATTCCCAACAATGGGGAGCCTGCAGATTTTCTGCTTGAAAATGAATAGGCTGTAAAATGCCTTATTGTGTAGCACTGTTTAGTAAATATAGCCCTAGTCAACTAGTACAACTTTTATTAAGAGTATTCTATTTTCACGACATTTCAAGCAAGCTAATTATGCTTTCTTCTGCATCTCTGTGTGTGACTGTATGTCTTTGTTTTAGGTCATTCATCCTTTATGTACTGAGGTCTTGTAGGTTGAGTTTTTGTCCGCTATCTCCGGTAGCTTTTCCTGCTTTGTAGGTAGCACAGGTTCACACCACAGGAGGTTTCTGTTCATCCGGATAGGAGTTGACCTTGATGGTGCAAACGTGAAATGTTGTGAAAGCGAAGCTGGATCTGGATCAGACATTTTCCTCTTAGATGTTGTCTGTATATATTTCAGGATGGAAACCTGTAGATTGGTAAAAAATAAATAATCTATTTTTGTTCTTCTGATAGTGGAAGTCACTTAGTGTTTTCTTAGCGGGATATTTTCTTGGCAGCTTTGTCCTCAAAATTCCCAACTGTGGGCACAGCCTTTAGGTTATGATTGCACACTCCTGTTTACATTTTAACACTGTAATGTCAAATTTTCTTTGTTTTTGTATTTTTAAATATGTGGAGAAAAAAAAACAGTGCTTCCAAAAGTAAATAACTATTTTGGTTCATTCACTGTTATCCTTAAAGAGAAAAAAAAACATTCATGCTAATATACTAAATAAGTGTCTCATTGTCTGGATGTTCTTGGATCTCATTGTCTGGATTACAATGGATTTGCATCTATGATGCTTTCCGTCTCTTTCTCTTCTGTACCACAATTGTCTGCAATTTACAAGTATTGTTTTGGTTGGTGGCAGGTAGTTGCACATGTGTATATAGTGTATTCATGCTAAACACTAACTGTCTTGACACAGATTAAAAAGATGATATAAAATTGCACGGGGTGTATAATCGATAATGTGTGCCTCATTTAGCTCCTTTATCTCTTCCTACTGACACTCTACAAATTGCTTACACATACGGGCAAAACTAGAGCTTGCTACAGGAACTAGAATCAAGGTACAAACTACCTATTTATGCTCCATAATTACCTTACTATATTATTCCCGTGGTTTCAGAATTCACTTAGAAATGTCAGCAACAAGTGTGTCTAAAGCGAGAAGCTTTAAGTGATTAATTGATGCATAAGGAAAATGAATGAATTATTCATGTGCGGTCAGGTTAGTTACAGTTCGATAAACGTGTGTGCATGAAACTGATTCATATCTGGCCTGATTTTCGAAGTGTAATTATATTCCCATCCGATTTAATGTTTATGGAATGTAATAGTAATTTATTTTTGTCCATATAAACCTATTGCATTACAGTGTATATGTATATATTAAGCTGGTCTTTGTATATCTTTTCCCCCAAATTCTTTAGTATACTATACACCGTGTCATATTTACTAGGCGATCGTAAGCCTTATCACTCCATGAATAATAAATACAATATTTGAATAGATGTGTTCTCACTATTAATGTAATGGAGTACTGTATGTTAATCCCAAAAACTATTTGCAGTAACAGATCAGAAACTCCATATTGGTCATGTAAATGAATAGTGTTGCAATCTCATAGAGAAATCCACTTTGCCGCATACAGGCATACCCCACATTAACGTACGCAATGGGTCCAGAGCATATATGTAAAGCGAAAATGTACTTAAAGTGAAGCACAACCTTTTTCCCACTTATCGATGCATGTACTTTACTGCAATCGTCATATACATGCATAACTGATGTAAATAACGCATTTGTAACAGGCTCTATAGTCTCCCTGCTTGCTCACAGCTTCGGTACAGGTAGGGAGCTGGTATTGCTGTTCAGGACGTGCTGACAGGCGCATGCGTGAGATGCCGTTTGCCTATTGGGCGATATGTCCTTACTCGCGAGTGTACTTCAAGTGAGTGTCCTTAAATCGGGGTATGTCTGTATTGGATAGGTGCCAACATTGCAAGAGAGGTGTGATCAAGGCAGCGTGAAAAGAGGGTACTGATGGTAAGGGCTGGTATGGCATTAAGGATAATGGGGATAAATCCCCTCGGGGTGCTACGAAAACTCCTCCATGTGGTATATAGATGTGGATAATATAATGAAATCAACAGATGAAACAGATAAATGATCCAAATAGTAGCTTGATGGTAGCCTATTCACAATAATGCTGATCCAAACAGGTAGCAGTGTATGTAGAGGATGGAGGAGGGGGGAACAGGGGTATAGTAAGACGCTGGTATAAGGCACTCCCCCAGTGATAAAGCAATCCCTTACCCTCCTCCTAGCACATCTCTTAACTGCAGTAGTATTTTTCTTAGGTGTTATGCCTAAATAAAGTTTTTTGCATTTTTACCCGCCTCCAGTCTGTATCACCTTGCTGTGCTTGCTCCTTCTTTTCATACTCTTCCTAGTATGGCGTTAAGGAGTTTTGATGTTAGGATTTTAAATATTTCATATTATTTCATTTTATTTATATCCAACACTTGAAAAGAATAGAGTAATTTGATATGTTTTTCTTTTATTCTACTATTATTCTTTCTTTTTCTGCTAATATGAAAATGCAGTAATGCTTTGTTATAAATGAGTTTCCCATTTCACACATAAAATTGGGCAAGAGATTTAAATTCTCAAGACCGCATTTGAAATAACACAAAATAGCCTATTAGTCTTTACAGTCAATGGGATGTAGTTCTATTGGTGTTGGGCAGAAATTCAGCTATTATAAAAGGGACTCAATTGGTGTGGAAGAATGAGTTTGAACTGAGGTTCTCAAGTAAGTCCTGTAAATAGGTTGTTTTGTTTCTAGTCTGCAGCTAGCTTTGTCGTCAGTGAGCACCTATAGAGAAGATCAGGAAGTCCCTGAGCATGGAAGAGGAATGCAGTATATGTCATAGGGTTGCTAAACCAGGAACCTTAATATACTGTACAGAGGTAGCAGCTCTTACTGTTTTCGGCACCGCTGCTACTGAAACTTAGTGAAAACGCGGTGCTGGGGGAGGTGCCAACCGCAATGGCGCTGCAAAGGGTCTATTCCTTTTAATATGTTGCCCCTTTTCCCTATGCCTAAGGGAAAATACAGGCGACTATGCGTGCTGCTGTACCTGTATGCTCACAGGAGGCCTGGGCCTCTGCTTATGGGAGCCTGGGGTGAGCGTGCAGCTCCTCCACCTATGAGGGATCCCAGCATTGGTGGGATAAACCTTCACAGGAACAACAATAAGCAATAACACCACACAATGTATATAACTGATCTTTACTGTACACAATACGAAACACATATAACACACAATACTAGGTAACAACAGTATTGTGCATTGACCCCACAAACTGAGTGGTTCCCCCAAAGTACCGAGGGAGCAGTGGCACCAATAACCCCTGGTGTCAGTGCCTGCAATCCCACCCAAATGTAAGGTAGCGCTACCCACTGTGAATGTTGGTGCACCCAGGTGCTGCTTGCACGCTGCGGGGCCTCCAACAATCCCCTCACGCCTTAGCTGAGGAGTGGACCGTGTCACGAGCTCCAGCCAGAGGAGTCGTCTGCTGAGCTGCCACGTGCGGCCCAGTCCCAGCCGCAGTACGCCACGTGGACGTCCGTCCACCAGCGTAGGATAGCCGCAACAGGTTCTAATGGGAAGGGTCCCTATCTAAAGCCTTCCCTACAATACTGCTCTTCAGGTGTCTCAGGACCTAACTGGGGCCTAAGAGGCACGATCTAGGCCTGGGGAGGGGGCCGGCTGCGGGAGTGCTCGGTTGCCACCGGTGCAACATGCGGGTCCGTTAGGGGCTGCGGGCGGTCAGTGGGGCGACCGGGTCACCGTAGCTCCGCAGAGATGTTGGGACAAGGCGACGTCATCTTGCCACTACTCCCGCATGCGCGATAGAGCATATGCGCATGCGCAGTGCCCCATTAGTTGCAGCAGCCATTAGGCAGGCTCCGCAAGGGACTACTAGTCCCAGCAGCCACTGGGGCTTCAGAACATATGGTGCACAATAGCCAATAGGGCACCCAGATCCACGTATGCAGAGCAGTGAGGTTTGGCGCGAATCTGAGGAGCTCGCCAGTCGGAGCAGGGACAGCAAGAGGTAAGGTAGTGTCCGGGTGCAAGTGGCTCCCGGACTAGGCCAGGCATCCCCCTTAGGTCCCAGCTAGGCCCCTGACCCTGTCAGCTTTGTGGTGCTATAGGGCAGGCCCCCAGATAGGGACGCTCCCCATTAGCCCATTGTAGTGATAGGTCTTATATCAGTGACAGACGGCTATGCTGTGAGTTGCGGCTGGGACCAGACCACAAGGTCACCTAAAGAGACACTTAAAAGGGACACACTCAACGGGAGCTCCCTCAAAGGCGGACGTCTTAATGGAAGGAATTCCATGGTCTGACGGATCCACGCTACAGTTTGGCCTGGTCTGGCCTAAGACCAGGAAGGTATCTCTCCAAGTGCACCAACGGCCACAGACAGGGGTAGCGCTACTCCTCACACACTTTGGGGTGGACCTGTCTTGTGGACACCGGGTGGTTTGGTGCCCAGGGCACCCTCATAACTTTGGGGGACCTCACTGGGGTGTGGACTTGCACTGTGGAGGTACTGTGTGGGTACGGCCTTGCATGGCCTTGTTTTAGTGTTGTCTGTTTATATGTCAGTAAATACGTTGTTGTATACTCTTTGTGTGTGTTTACTGACTACTGGGTCCTGTGAGGGGTAATCCTACTACGTTAGGATGTCTCTCAGGTGGAGGCGCTGTGTATCAACGAACGTGATCACCCCAGGCTCCCAGCGGCGGAGGATCAGGCCTCGTTAGCCACGCAGGTAACGGCAGCACGGGTAGTTTCATTAGCTACGGAGAAAGGGAGCTACATAAAAAAGAAGTAATTTTATTTTCAACTAAAATTCATTTAGCTATGAAATTATTTAAATAATTTGTGCAATTTTCTACAAAACCTGATAGATATTTGTATCTGTGTGTGTATATATGTGTGTGTGTGTATATATATGTGTGTGTATATGTATACACTTTTCCCCTCTGAAAGCTAGACATTTCTAACTTTCACTCAGCCTATTTGTATACAGAGTTGCACATAGTAGACACCAATAGGTGAAAATACTGCTTTATAGCATTTTAAGCTTTAAAAGGCAATAGAATCATTTTACCCGGACTATTTCAGTGTTTCCATTGCAGAAAATGGCTTCTGTGCTTGTCAAATTCACTTTCGATATGGACATGATTTATAGGTACTGCAGTAGCAACTAACTGCTATTTACGGCTAACATGTCATCCAATCACCTGTGGGCTCCCTTCCTCCACCCCCACTAGTAAACTAACAAACAGGTTTAACTCTGGGCTTTACAAAAGCTCTTTCATGGAAGAGTCACATACTGTATGACTTGTGGGGGTTTTACATTCTATACATGATTCTGTTCTTACTTCAGAGGTCGGTGTCATATTGAACAGCAGGCTGTTTGGTGCTATGTCAGCAGAGAAATGGTTAAGGGATCTTGTGTTTTTTTTCCAGCACACAGTGCGTTATGTTTTTTCCTCATCATATTGGCAATGAAGGCAGCATTGATGCTATATGTGCGTGCTCATGAAATTGTTGCAAGGAGTTTGAATATTTCACTTGTGACGGAACGGTAAGCCTTCTGCTTGGAATTTTAATAGCTCACAAATTGAAGATCTCATTTCATAAAACAGGGTTGTTTTTATACAGGTTTGCCAAATTCACTTGGTCACTCACGCTGAGGTGACATCTGTATTCTGTCTCTGACGCATCTAAGTCACATCTAGAGACATTTACGTTTTACATAGCTGTGTATATGTGTATATATGTGTGTGTATATTGTGATGTCTCCGTCACAGCGTAGGATCTTGTGTCCCAGATTAAGGCAGGAAACTTATTATTTCTCTATATGGGGTTTATTTAAAGGGATAAATAATACACTAACAGGCCCGTCGTCCCTTTAAGTCAAAACAAAATCATAAAATAAACTCCTACTCCTTTTAGGAGGCTAACTACACATTCAGTTAAAGCTGAAGCTAAGCTTGTTACCACCTCAAACAGGTACTATTATAACTGAACATATAAAGTCTCTGAAGACAACAATAAAGGGTTTCGTTTATCTGTTACTCCAGGGTTTGGAGCAGACGTCCCCGCTTCAGCACAGTCTTGCATCCTTCCTTCCTAGGGGAGCTCGGCCCACGAGAGCTCAGAGAATCTCTCCTCTGTAAGTCCAATGTTAAGAATAGGACATCCCCGCTTCAGCACAGTCTCGTGTCCTTCCTTCCTCTTCCTGGGATTAAGACCAAGGCAGTCCCAGCAGACTCCGTGACCACAGCCCAGCAGGTCTAAGGGACTGTGCCAGCCTCTTTAGCTGGGTAGCATTTCCTATCTCTTCCCTTCTCTGGGGACAAATCAGTCTCACTCAGCATGGCATCTTCCTGTCTGCCTTAAAAACACTTCCTTGTTCATTCAGACCAGGCTGATTAGCTGCACCTGAGGGTAGCTTATTCAGGGGAAATTAGCTCCATGTCTGTTGGAAAGTATTTATCAATCCAATGATTTTTTTATTAGGTGGTTTTTGGGAGGAACCCATACACAGACATATACAATATACAGCAATACGATTTCATCAAAAAAATGTATTTATTGCTTTATAAAAGAATATTGATTAACACCTCCACTCCTCCACATCGCTGTACATAAAAAAAAATGTTTGAAACACAATTAAAAACACAAGGACAAAACATCCATCTGGAAAATACATGGCTATAGATATACAATAATTCATGAAACAGGTTGTATTACTGTTGTGTAATTAATATGGAGTGGTTCAATCCATATATATCCAGCACAAGTCCCAGCAAAAGACAAGACAACGTATGAAGTACCCTAAAGGAATACTGATTTGAATATTCTGTGCTGTAGACCTGTGTATTTCCTCGAGTCCTTGAACGGACACAGGCGAATAACTCCCAGATGTCAAGCAACGCGATGTTATATTAATTATGTTTCCAAAGGAATCCTTTGTAGATATTCAGAATGTGTTTACACAAGTTGGAACTGATTGTTTACAAGTTCTGCTGTATTAGAGCTTCCCAAACTCTATAATAGTAATAATAATAATATGTTCTTGTAGAGCCGTGCTAGTTTTACGTAGCGCTTTACAGAGACATTTTGCAGGCACAGGTCCCTGCCCCGTGGAGTTTACCATCTATCTTTTTGGTGCCCGAGGCACAGGGAGGTAAAGTGACTTGCACAAGGTCACAAGGAGCCGACAATGGGAAGTGAACCAGGTTCCTCTGCTTCAAACTCAGTGCCAGTCCGTGGCTTTACTCACTGAGCCATGCCTCCCTAATGGCTCTATATGGCCCTATTTGTGCAACTCCACCGGGCTGCTTCCCTCTCCAGTTTGAACATTATTACTGTCCTTGTTTAGACCCATACAGTGAGCTCTTCAAACTGCCAATTCATGGCCTTTTTATACTTTGGTGCTGAAACACTAAGATTACTATCAAGTTTGAGTTAAAGTATGTGTCCAAAATGTCCTGCTGAAACGCCCGCCCGAAGACGAGAATGCCCCTGTCTGACAGCGTAATCAGTAGCGCGTTGATCCAGGTGCTCCCACTTCGGAACGATATTGTGATACTTACACATTTGTTTTTTCAGTCGTCCTAGCGACCTTCCTTTATCTGGAAACATTTGATGTAAGCGTTTTGGACCATAATTCAAGATTCTTGATAAAGTGCATTTTTGTTGCACGAAACGCGTCGAAGGTTTCACAACCGTCTGTTTTATGATCTCTTAATTAATAAAAGATTTTTTGCCAGACCACTCTTGCCTTTTTGGCTGTGCGCTGCACGCTTCACTACATTGGACCCTTCCTAGATTTTGCAAAGGCTTTTGATACTGTTGATCATGCTATCCTGCTTAACAAACTCCAGAGCTCTGGAATAGGGAAGCATGCTATAAACTGGTTTCAGTCCTACCTATCAGGTAGATCCCAACATGTGTCCATCTCAGGCTCTAACTCCAACCCCCTGATATCACCTGTGGTGTACCGCAAGGCTCTGTTCTGGGGCCCCTACTCTTCTCAGTGTTCATCAATGATCTTCCCATAGCTTGTCAGGAAGCCTCAATACACATGTATGCAGATGACACAATCCTATATGCACACAGCCTCTATGACCTTCAACACATACTTCAGAATGACTTTTTGAGACTCAAAAACTGGATTTCCCAAAACAAACTGTTTTTAAACACTGACAAGACTGTAACAATGGTATTTGGGACCAAGACTAAATTTATAAAGCTTCCAGCGACTGAGCGCCATATTAGAACCAACGATAACACCACCCTAACCCCTGTCACTAGTTTTAAATACCTGGGCATATGGTTTGACTTCCACTTAACATTCGGGATGCACATTGATACCCTGACAACCAAGACCAAAGCCAAACTAGGGGTACTTTACAGGAACAAATCCTCCCTAAGTCTCCTGGTCAGAAAGTGTATCGCACAGCAGATGCTAATGCCAATTATTGACTATGGAGACATAGTATATGGCTCGGCACCTCAAACCCACCTTGGCAAACTTGACACCCTCTACAATTCAATTTGTTGTTTTGTTCTCCAATGCAACTATAACACACATCATTGCGAAATGCTCAAAGAACTAGATTGGTCATCACTCGAGTCTAGGCGCAAAGTTCATCTTTCCTGTCTTGCCTTCAAATTCTTTATGGGCAAGCTACTGTACCCAGCTACCTGAACAAGCTCCTCACCCCTACTACATGTAGCACTTATCATCTGAGATCAGACTCCAAAAGACTGTTCATGGTCCCAAGGCTCAACAAAGTACCGTGCACCCCAAAACTGGAACAACCTACCAGAGACTCTCACATCCACCACCAGTTTAAGTTCTTTCAAATCTAAGGCTGTCACACATTTTAATCTGGTCTGTAACTGTTTCATACGCCCATAATATATATTATCTTTAACTGTGCATGCAATGTATTATATATAATGTATACCCTGTTCATTTATGTAACTGTATTTGTAACCATGTATTATTTGTTTTACTCTGTGCCCAGGACATACTTGAAAACGAGAGGTAACTCTCAATGTATTACTTCCTGGTAAAATATTTTATAAATAAATGTAATGATCTACTGTAACAGACTTATAATTGCTATTAAAAAAACATAAAAATGGAAGGGTTTCTCTGCAAGATATGAAGAAAAATAAAAGGGGTCCTGTTTTTTCTGAACACAGTGGGTATAGATACGGTTATTCAATATTCTGTGATGAGGGAAGAGTCCATGTTCAATTATTCAAATGGTGCTTTTCTACTATCCAGCATATTAAATAGGGGCATATACAAGGACTATCATGTTTGCCCTTTAAAGCATACTGTAAAATAGCTGTAGCTGTAAAATGAAAATTAAGAAAAGAGGGTTACCGTGTGCAAGTAACTGACTGTCAGTTATGGAATTTTCTGCGTTTTAATAGTTGCACCCTAATATTTCTCCGCAATTTACGGAAGGAAACAAAAATACAAAGCGTGAAGTATGCTCTTGGTATTTTAAAAATGTATGCTTTGTTCTTGAATGAGATTTGAAATTATGGTCGATACTGCTTTATGAAAAAATAGCGTTCTAACACATTGGAATCACATATATATTTAAAAAAAAAACATTCTGACAGTTGCGTATTCATAGGTGGGGTGTGATATTCAAGCTAATTTGCATACACCCAAAAAGCAAGCACTTGGCATTAAATAACACTAGTGATATACGCCAGCTTTAAATAATTAGAGCTATGTGATCAGTGCTAGAGAAGTTGAAGGTATCACACTTTTCTACCATAGGTTTATTTAATGGGCCTTGAAATTAAACCCTACGGCAGGACATTGTGTAAACGTTTTGATGCCTGGGCTACCAATACATTTCAAAGGAATTCCTTCAGGCACCAAAGGGATTAACAAACCACACAAACACAGTACAAACAAAACACACCATCACTAGCTGGCCACTTGGGTCTCTAAGGGGTTAATATATTAAGTTCAGCATTGTTAATATGCTATATTTTTAGCATCCATTCTAGGTGGCTAGTTTTATCTTGCCTATGTATGAAGGCTAGATCTGTTTATGCCAGCCTGGGGTGGGTAATAAAACGTGGAGATTTTTTTTGGGTGGGGGCGCAAGCCCGATTATTGCCAAGTGTTGGAATTTAGTAGTAATTCACTTGTGAATAGGTAATGAGCCGTTCATTCCTCATTATGCATACAAGTACCTGCTCATTTGTGATACTTGTGTTACATGTAACGCTCTTCCATATGTAATTAGGCAATACATACTCATTTACATGTTAATTAGCGGTTATGGAGATAACTTTAACCCACACTTATCGTTGCAACATTTATGGGTAAAATACATCTTTTGTAAATATGGCGGTGACCGTAACTCACTCTTCGACCGTTAACGCACAGCAATATCAATATCGCAGTTTACAAAATGTAAGCCTATAAAAACTCATTTCAGATGTGAACTTATTCTACAGTTCTCTACAGAAGCCCGGTTGTAATATTGATGGCCTATTGGTCATTTTTACTTCACTTTGGAATGTTTCATCCTCCATGCAAATATGCCTGATTAGTCTTGATAATAGTAAGGACGCAATAAATATAGGCAAAGATCGAACAGAAATACATGGTAAATATTACATTTTCTTCCTTTTTTGAAAATGTGTTGATGTGAAGCTTTCACGGAAAAGTGCAAGGTACATGGCAAATGCGCCTTAACTCTTGTTTTTTTGGGGGTTTTTTGGGGGGTTTTTTCAGGGTATATCTGAAATGTAGAGAATGATAAAAGTAGACTGTGCATGAACGGATTTTTCTACTGTTGGTCAAAAACTGACAGATGGTTCTGGTCTAGTTTATAAGGGATCGATCAAACCTACAATTCCAAACGTTTTGACACTTGCCATGCATGTTTTAAGACTTTAAAGTAACTTTCCGAATGTCACACGTTATCCCAGACAGAGATTTCCATCTGGATAAACTGCACATGGACAACCATTTTTAAGAGTCCCTGAAAAATATAATTTATGTTAATATTGCTCACCATGGAAGCTTCCATCGTGAGTTATTGGTCAGGATTAAAGAGAAAGTCCTATGAAATGTGTAAAATAAAAAAAATAATTGAATAAAGGGCGCAGTACTTACAGCAATATTTCTTATGCATTATATATACCACTAAGAACCTTTCAACAACACAACAGTGTCACCTTCAAATTGACCGCATCATCAGCTTGTTTTTGTTTGCACCAGAACTCTGTTGATGGCAATATGAACGTTATGTGTTTACTATCAATAGTGGTTTCCCCTAACACACAGACCCAGATAAGGAACTGTTTTGTTCACATTTGATTTGTTTGCTTTGAAAATATGACTCCCAAGTTGTCAGTTGTGTGAATTGGGGCTGAGGTGCTGCTTTCATTGAGTAATATTATTATTCAGGTTAATGGAAGTGCTCTGGGATCTATTCACAAAAACATTGACCTGTGTAGTATATTTACTACAGTTTATTTGTAAATAATTTTTCTGAAGAAATAAATTCCCTCATAACATGGGAACAAAGCCTGGCTGGCTTTTTACTAGAGATGTGGTAAATTTGGTATATAATTTAGTTTATTTTTTATTTGACCTTTTCTCTGCCCTTTAGTCTGAATCCATGCTGCCGCAGACCGTGCGGAGGTGTCTGCGCGCGGCGCGATCAAATGCCTTAAGGCATTGATTGCGCCCATAGACTGCACGAGTGATAGCAGGAGGGGGCACGCGTTGCGCAAGGAATCAGCTGAAACTGATTTCTTGGTGTGACGGGCAGGTCACGTGAGCGGTGAGCCGCAATTAGAGTGGCTTTAGTAGGGGCTCACCTGCGCTTCCGCGTGCTTGCGGAAGCGCAGGTCTTGGGGGAATTTAAAATTCCCCCGCTTGCCGGCGAGACAGGCAGGTCACGTGAGCGGTTCGCTCAATGAGGGCGAACCAGCTCCGTGACGTCACTGACACGCTCCCAATGGCGCATCTAGCATGGCCAAAAAACACACCCGCTTTATGTGGGTGACGTCACGAATGCGCACCCCTCCACGCGGGCGAAGTCAGCATGGTCCGGTCCTTAGACATACCTGCTACATCAACATTAAAATTCAAAATTTTTAGGGGAAGATCAGGATGGCTGGTCATGGCTATGTGATCGCTACCAAAGCGATCATATGACTGGAAATGCCATAAACCCAGTGGGAGAGAAATTGTACAATAAACTGCTCGTTTCACCTGGTTCACAAACTAGGGTGAAAATGTTGCACTTACCTTCTTTTTACACATTGCTGCAATATAATGTGCACAGTGGCGAGAAAAAGTTAGTGAACCCAATGATAATTACGGAAATTCCATAGGTTTTCCATGATAACCTTCTTGAATCAAAAACAGTCTTTTTTCTTAAATATCCAATAGGGTTTATATTAACCAATTCCATGTCTTTTGAAACAAAATGATGTATGAATTAGACAAACAATCAGTAATTAAGAGTCAGGTATGTGCAAAAGTAAGTGAAACCCTGGTTTTATCAGCTAAATTAAAGGGGATAATTAGAATCAGGTGTTTAAATAATTAGGTAGATTTTCAGGTGTGAGTTTGGGAGGCCCCTCTCTATATAAAGATCAGAGACTTTGTGCGTTTGGTTGGTTTTCACCATACAAGTGTGTGGAAACACGTCATGACACGCTCAAAAGATATCTCTGAGGACCTCAAAAAAGCAGTTATTGATGCTAATCAGTCTAGAAAGGGTTACCAAACCCTTTCTAAGTATTTGGAGCACCACTGTCGGACAGTCTACAAATGGAGAAAGTTAAGACCACAGTCACTCTACTCAGGAACCATCGTCCTACCAAAATCTCTCCAAGAACAAACCAGTAAAACATGCAGGGAAGTCAAAAAGAACCCCAGAGTAACATCCAAGGATCTGCAGGTCACTCTTGAATTGGCTAATGCAAGTGTTCATGACTCAACTTTTAGAAAAAGAATGAATAAGAATGGTTTTCATGGAAGGCTAGCAAGGAGGAAACCACTGCTCTCTAAAAGAACATTTCTGCCTGTCTGATGTTAGCCAAATAGCACATAGATGATCCATAAGACTTCTGGAACAATGTTCTCTGGATAGTTAAGTCAAATTTAGAACTTTTTGGCCTCAATAAGAAATGTTGTTAGGCGAAAACAAAACACTGTGTTTGAACAGAAGAACCTTATCCCAACCGTCAAACGTGACGGCTTGCCATCAATTACACAATGCATAATTCATGGTTGTATCAAAATATTCTAGAGGAGAATGTCAGGCCATCCGTCCGTTCGCTGAAGCGAAAGTGGGTCATGCAGCAAGTCAATGATCCTAAACATTCAAGCAGATCGACAAAAGAAGAAGAAATTCTGCCTTTTAGAATGGCCTAGTCAAAGTCCGGTCCTAAACCCCATTGAAATGTGGCATGACCTGAAGCGAGCGGTCCATGCAAGGAAGCCCCAAATGTTGCTGAGTTGAAGCAGTTCTGTAAGAAAGAATGAGCCAAAATTCCTCAGGACTGATGTGAGAGACTGACCAGCAGTTTCAGGAAACAGTTAGTTGAAGTTATTGCTGCTCAAGGGGGTGCCACCAGGTACTGAATCTAAAGGTTCACATACTTTTTCACACATGGTTATTGAATCATTTGTGGATAAAAAAATGTTGAAAAAGTATCCTGGTTTTTTTTGTCATTTGTGTGATCAGGTAATCTTTATCTATTATTAGGACTTAGATTACGATCTAATAATGTTTTAGGTTTGAAATATGTGAAATGCCTCTGTAAAGCGCTACGTAAAACTAGCAGCGCTATACAAGAACTATTATTATTATTATTATTATTATTATTATTATTAAATGTGACAATCCTGATGGGTTCACAAACTTTTTCTCGCCAATGTATTTTGGATTCGTGTTCATTTTGTCCAGCCTGTTTTTCCTGACATTTCCTCTGGTCTTTTCCAGAACAGAATAAAAGCTTGCAGACTCCATGAACATACAAGTAAACAAATGAGTGATTTAAGCGCTCCAGCGCTGGATCCATAACTGTTTCTACACATAATGCAATGATATAAACAGAGGCACAGTACTAGGAGCTAGTGATGTACAATAAATGAATTTAACAGTGACCCTCAATAAGGTATAAAAGTCCCAAGGGACAAATATTCCCTGAAGGTTAGGAATGGTGGGTTGTAGCCCACCTGTCTAAACCTCATTGGGATAGTCCCTGGACTAATATTAACACATGAGATACACTTGGTAATATGTAACAATGTACTCACAATATGATGTAACCCTGTCCTGTGCCTCTTGATGAGCATGCGGCCAAGTGTTAGGCTGAGTCCATGGTCCCTGCTGGCGTGCTGAGGTGCGCTGAGGCGCAGGGAAAGCGGGTGCTTTCCCTGGCCTTGCGGTTGCTTACCGCAAGCGCTCTCAGCAGCCGTCTGGGGGCGGGCGCGTCACTGGCCGGGGGCGGGCCAGTGACATCACGGAGCTGGTTCGCCCTCATTGGGCGAACCGCTCACGTGACCGGCCTGTCTCGCCGGCAAGCGGGGGAATTTTAAATTCCCCCAAGACCTGCGCTTCCGCAAGCACGCGGAAGCGCAGGTGAGCCCCTACTAAAGCCACTCTAATTGCGGCTTTAGGGGCTCAGTGCTGAGCGGGTGCGCGCGTCAGCACACTTCCGCAAGCACGCAGCAAACATGTCCGGGGCCTTATAGTGAGGTGAACAAAAATAGGATTTTGGGCATACAGCCAATAGAGTGGGTCACAAAAACAAAGTGAATTAAAAATGCTTTATTTGTCCATAGTTAAAAAACGGAGGTAAACACCCTCCTATGCGTTTCATGCAGATAGCACTTTCATCAAGGAGTCATCATTCACTTCGTTTTTGTGACCCACTCTATTGGCTGTGCACCACAAAAAATCTTATTTTTGTCCATGAACATACTTTTAGTACCTTTCAAATTCACACATTTTACTTTCAAGGACATTTGAAAAAAATGGCTTCTGTATTTTTTTTCTGTTCAATTGCAAAACACAATGTTGAATATTTGGGTGCATTGCTGGGAAAGATTTTTTATTTTTTTTACTGATCATTTTATGATATGCCTTACATTTTATTTATTTATGAAAAAAATCAACTACCCGTACAAACAATAGCAATATGTTAGTAAAAATAATGGTATTGGATATTTCACACGCATTTTCCTTCATGTGCCCTTGCTTGTGATTTTAAGATGATTTGTGGCAGCGTTACATAATGAACATATTGGGATATGTCACATTAGGCTTTCGGGCTTGTCCTATAAATTACGAATCCGTCTGCACTCCTGTTACTCATGATCTCTTAGAAATTGAAATGTCGCACCAGGTGCTGTCTAGAGCAGTTTCCTGTAAAGGGTCCCATATGTAATAATAATAATAACTTTATTCCATATGGCGCTTTTCTCCCCAAGGAACTGAAAGCGTGTCACAGTTACAGCACAATGTGCGGTATGCAACATTGTACATAGGATATTTAGAGGCACAGTGGTATGTAGCAGGCAGCAGCGTTACTCTACTTGTCATTTAAATCCCATTTTTTTTGCCAAGACTTTTCAGCTGTCATGAGTTTGTTGGTATATACCCTGTGCTAATGTTTTGGAAGATGATAAAGTAAAGGTGCGGGCCTACGTTGGGGAAAAAATGTAATTAATGACTGTGACCTGTTTTAAAGTACGTGATATATTCTCTTAAAAACATATACCAGTGAAAGCAGTTGTGTGTAGTCGGTGTACCTCAGTGAGAAGGTACTCATTGTATGCAATCCTTCTATATTCCAATTGAGACTAGGGAAGCATGAGATAGAGATAAAGCAGATAGGCAACAAAGCCATCCACAGCTTTGTTTTCAGCCATTACCAGCATACACGATTACATTTGAATTTCCGAATAATTATAGGCCTACTTTTAAAAAAAAAATGTTTTTAATAAAGCAACACCAGATTTGAAACAAATAAACATATCGCTATAATGAACAAAAACAGAAAAGCCAGCGCATCATACAAAATTACATAACATATTGTGCAATACCCGTGTGCTTATCTGCTCATGAAAAAGGGTAATTTAGTTAAACCCTTTGGCCAAAAGGTTATAAGCCTGCAGCCACGTCACGGCATGACCAATCTGCAGGTCCTAACACTACCTAGCACAATTCTCATGCACCTCTCTTTCCTGCTGGAGGGAGAAAGACCACTGGGTCTGTGATTCACAGGATCGTGATAAAAACTGCTAATTGGAAAGTGAAAATATCGCTATTATGGTTTCAGTTGCTGCGCTGAACCCCAGTCAGTTCAGCTCTGGGAACCCCCTGCTTCCCGAGATACTGTACAGACCATCAAAGGGGATTGCTGGTATCTCCGTAATGCTCTAAGATCCCGCATCCCCAGGGCCAATAGGAAGATGAACCTGATGACATTGTGGCTTCCTGTTGACCCAAAGATTGCTGGAGCTTTCAAACTCCACAATTACATGAACTCTGCTAGCTAAGCAGAGCGCCTACTGGCACCCCCTGCGAGGTCTGTATCTCCGGAAGCAGGTGGTCCACAGAGCAGAAATGAATGGTGTTCAGCTCCGAAGACCCCGAAGATTTAATCCTATGATTAAAAAATCGCCTGCTTCCATTGCCTCTTCAAAGGCTTCTGCGATATACAAAGATCTGTGTGTAAAGCTTCCGGATTTTCCATATTGGCATTAAATTGACAATGTTTGGAAGTACTTTCATATCATCATTAATTTGGGAAATGATTTATTATAAAGAACATAGGAGGCCTATGAAAAGGCAACCTCAATTATTATATGTTTATTCTCTCGTTAAAAAAAGAAGACGGTATATGTCAACATTAAAATAACAAGTTGGTGTCTCACATACTGTGGGATATTTTCTTTTTGCCAAGAATATCATCAACTAAAGTGTCCATGAAAGAGTTAAAAATCTAAAACGAGTGGAGGATAAAAATGATGTATGTTTAGCATTAACTTTAACAGACATTGTGATAAAAATAAATTGAAAGTGGGTGTGCAAGCCTTAAATGTAACCAAAAGCCAACTAAAAATTGCGCAGCAGTGAGGACGTCCACAGTTGCAATGTAAATGGTTACATTTTGCAGCAGCTGGACCTTCAAAACCGCCAATGTTCTGCTACATTTCAGGGTAATTCAACATTGAAACTAATCCCATGTTCTACCTTCTGTTAAAAAAACGCACAGTGTGCAATCGGCGATGAGAAGTTACTGTGCAGCACTTCTGAGCTCTCTTTTGTATCCTCCCGTCTTTAGAACGAAGAAGTCACGATGATTCCCTGCGGACCCGCGCTGACGTTTGCCCAGAGTTTAATTCGACGAAAGATCGTAACACAGGAAAGTCTTGAAGATTCCAAATTATGCCGCTGCCTTTCGACGGTGGATCTCATTGCTCTGGGAGTTGGGAGCACCCTTGGGGCCGGCGTTTATGTGCTTGCTGGAGAAGTGGCGAAAGGAAATTCTGGACCCAGCATTGTGATTTCCTTCCTTATTGCGGCCCTGGCGTCTGTGATGGCGGGCCTCTGCTATGCCGAGTTTGGAGCCCGTGTCCCAAAGACAGGATCAGCATACTTGTATACATACGTCACCGTGGGTGAACTGTGGGCTTTTATAACAGGCTGGAATCTCATTTTATCATATGTCATAGGTGTGTTTTAAAAAGTGGTTTCGTTTGATGCTGGGTATTATGGAGGATTTAGATCTATTGCAAACAATTGTGAACAAGTATGCCTTGACTGGAATCTTCAGGGGCGGTATACTATTTGTATCTCATGTGTAATGGCAAGGGCTATGCATAATTTGTTATGTAGAAAGTGGAAGAGTGTGCCTGAGAGTTATATATATATATAGCACTTCTGTCCTCATGTAAACAGTCCTGGTGCATGTGGTCAAACCGGTCCCAGTGGGGTCAATAGGAAAATATGGTGGTCTCCTCAGCACTCCAGTCATCATGCAGATGAATTCATACAGAAATACTAATCCATAAGTAGGTGACTTGTTGGAAGAAGTGCATTTGTTGCCCGAAACTTCACCTGCTTACTTCTGTATTAGTATTTCTGTATGAATAAATTGGTCGTCATGATGATTTGGAGAGCTGAGGGGACCACCTTCTTTTCCTATATATGTATGTTGCATGTATTTAAGTTATTGTGCGTTTGCACATAATGTAAATATTGCCTTTCTCCCTAGTATATTGTGTGGTATGTTGTACATATGTTCTAACTAATTATTGTTTTAGCTTTAAATGGTTTTGTATTGATCTCTTTTAAGGTACTTCAAGTGTAGCAAGAGCTTGGAGTGGCACTTTTGATGAACTTCTTGGGAAACAAATTGGTCAGTTTTTCAGCACGTATTTCAGGATGAATTCCACGGGCCTGGCTGAATATCCTGACTTTTTTGCAGTTTGTCTTATTTTACTTCTATCAGGTAAATATATGTTATTAGACTTGCTTTTATGTACATACATAATCCATGTGAACATTTAGTACACTTGCTTATTGAATGCTTCAACAAGGATTATCATTGTGAGTCACAAATAGATAATGAATGTATCTATATCACAGAAATGTACAGGTGATAGTTGACACTTCTGGAAGGTATAATAATAGTATCTAACAACAGAATGGCATTGGTATTGGCATTGGACAAGAATCAATAGCAACAAAGTCCCACCCACCCATTCAACAGTAAAAATAATACACGACTTTGCAATAAGAGAAAGATACATATACCACCATGCAAAAATGATGAAACCAGAACTTGCAAGGTTAAAGCAGCAATATGGGTTAACTAAAAAAAAAATATATATATATTTTTTATTATTACGGGATTGAAGCAGGGGATCTCCGGAGCTGAGCTGTGTTAATTTCAGCTCCGGGAACCCCCTGCTTCAAGAGATACCGGCACCCCCTTCTGAGGTAAGTATCTTTGCGTAGTGTTATGGTCCAGGTCGATAGGAAGCCTCGCCAGATGACATCACGGCTTCCTATTGGCCCGCTGGACCTTTTTAAGTCGCCATTAGATTAGACGCACCGTTTCTCTGACTGCCCGGATACCTGCACCACTACAAAGGTAAGTGTCTCTGGAAGCAGGGGGTCCCCAGAGCTGACATTAACACACTTCAGCTCCGGAGACCCCCTGCTTCAAACCTGTAATAAATGTATTTTAAAAAGAAAAGTGAACCCGTATTGCTGCTTTAATTTAGTGTATTGAATTCATTAATCAAAAGCCTTAGGTTTATTCCCAGGGGAAACTAATACAACCATTACATTATTATAATAATAATAATGTAATTTAGTGCTGTTCTGAACCACTTTACTATAAGCATTGGGGGGACTGTAAGTCCGGGTCAGACCGGGTTCTGTGGCTTAGGTGGTCTTCAAATGACTAAGCGAAGCATTGCAACCATTCCAGAAATGAAGGATTATGCTTAAAGACATCAAAGAAGAGTATTCATTGTTTTCACCAGCAAATTCTAAACAATGTTCTACTTGTATGTGAACAATTTCTTCCTTTATCACATATATCGCAGTGCATTCCTCTTATAATTGTTTTATTTCATTTTTTATTCAATATACTTTAGTTGTGACACTTCAAAACTGCTTTATAGTTCATTATTGATCGCTGCTATTTTTGAAACAATATATCACAGTCTCCATCAGGACCGGTGCAAGGGTATTTGGAGCCCTAAGCGAACTGTCAGCCTTTCACCCCCCGCCACCCGCCTCCCGTCCCCCGCCCCTGCGCACACACACACCTTTCGAATTTCCTTTTCTATCCAACAGAAAAATCTATTAGGTATAACATTTAAAAAATTTCAAACATTCATACACTCTCCCCCCCCCCCCCTCTCCCTGTCACTCTCCCTAATTCTCTCTACCCCCTCCTCCGTCATTCTCTCCCCCCCCCTTCTTCCCTCATTCTCTTCTCCCTCCCCTTCCTCCCTCATTCTCTTCCCCCCTCCCCTTCCTCCGTCATTCTCTTCCCCCCCCCCTTCTTCCCTCATTCCCTTCTCCCTCCCCTTCCTCCCTCATTCTCTTCTCCCTCCCCTTCCTCCCTCATTCTCTCCCTCCCCCCTTCTTCCCTCATTCTCTTCTCCCTCCCCTTCCTCCCTCATTCTCTTCCCCCCTCCCCTTCCTCCCTCATTCTCTTCCCCCCCTTCTTCCCTCATTCTCTTCTCCCTCCCCTTCCTCCCTCATTCTCTTCTCCCTCCCCTTCCTCCCTCATTCTCTTCCCCCCCTTCTTCCCTCATTCTCTTCTCCCTCCCCTTCTTCCTTCATTCTCTTCCCCCCTCCCCTTCCTCCCTCATTCTCTTCTTCCTCCCCTTCCTCCCTCATTCTCTTCCCCCCTCCCCTTCCTCCGTCATTCTCTTCCCCCCCCCCTTCTTTCCTCATTCCCTTCTCCCTCCCCTTCCTCCCTCATTCTCTTCTCCCTCCCCTTCCTCCCTCATTCTCTCCCTCCCCCCTTCTTCCCTCATTCTCTTCTCCCTCCCCTTCCTCCCTCATTCTCTTCCCCCCTCCCCTTCCTCCCTCATTCTCTTCCCCCCCTTCTTCCCTCATTCTCTTCTCCCTCCCCTTCCTCCCTCATTCTCTTCTCCCTCCCCTTCCTCCCTCATTCTCTTCCCCCCCTTCTTCCCCCATTCTCTTCTCCCTCCCCTTCTTCCCTCATTCTCTTCTCCTTCCCCTTCCTCCCTCATTCTCTTCTCCCTCCCCTTCCTCCCTCATTCTCTCCCCCCCTTCTTCCCTCATTCTCTTCTTCCTCTCCTTCCTCCCTCATTCTCTTCCCCCCTCCCCTTCCTCCCTCATTCTCTTCCCCCCTCCCCTTCCTCCCTCATTCTCTTCCCGCCTCCCCTTCCACCCTCATTCTCTTCTCCCTCCCCTTCTTCCCTCATTCTCTCCCCCCCCTTCTTCCCTCATTCTCTTCTCCCTCCCCTTCTTCCCTCATTCTCTTCTCCCTCCTCTTCCTCCCTCATTCTCTTCTCCCTCCCCTTCCTCCCTCATTCTCTTCCCTCATTCTCTTCTCCCTCCCCTTCTTCCCTCATTCTCTTCCCCCCCCCCTTCTTCCCCCATTCTCTTCTCCCTCCCCTTCTTCCCTCATTCTCTTCTCCCTCCCCTTCCTCCCTCATTCTCTTCTCCCTCCCCTTCCTCCCTCATTCTCTCCCCCCCTTCTTCCCTCATTCTCTTCTCCCTCCCCTTCCTCCCTCATTCTCTTCCCCCCTCCCCTTCCTCCCTCATTCTCTTCCCCCCTCCCCTTCCTCCCTCATTCTCTTCCCACCCCCCCTTCCACCCTCATTCTCTTCCCCCTCCCTTTCTCCCTCATTGTTTCCCCCTCTCCCCTTCCTCCCTCATTCTCTTCCCCCTACCTTTCTCCCTCATTGTTTCCCCCTCTCCCCTTTCTCCCTCATTCTCTTCCCCCCTCCCTTTCTCCTTTATTCTCCCTGACATTCTCTCCCCCCTCTCTTTCTCCCTCATTCTTTCCCCCTCCCCCTCCCCTTCCTCCTCTTCCCCCCTCCCCCCTCATTCTCTTCCCCCCTCCCTTTGTCCTTTATTCTCCCTGACATTCTCTCCCCCTCTCTTGTAATTGTAATTTTCTCTACCCCTTATACACACACAGGACAGCCACAGAAAACACACACACTCTCCCCTCTCTCTGGTCCTTGCTGTTTCCTCCTCAGCTTGGCCCAGACACCTTACACCTCCTCCTGAATAGCTGCATTACCTAGCAGCAGATGATGGAAACTGCCCAGCCCCGTAACAATTGCCCTACTCTCACCATGCTCTGCAAGATCGTGGAAATCTTCCGCCCCCTAAAATGATGCCGCCCTAGGCAGCCGCCTAGTGGTTACACCGGCCCTTGTTTCCATAGGCTTAGCCAATTGAAAACCCCTACAAAAGCCATAAAGATTATGGTGCTTCTTACCATTAAGAGATTTGGGCTTAACTTTTAAATTATGAGACCAACAAGAAGAATGGTGAATGTGTTACATGGGTAGGCACTTTTTAAACAGTATACTAGTTAGCTGATGTTTGTTTTTCAAAATATTTATGAGTGATCTGTGCTTTCAACTAATGTTGGTTCTATGTAAATATGTGATCACAGGGTAATCTCATCAGTGTACAAAAAAATTGTTTTTTTTTAATTTTATTTAACTGATTTCTGCTCAACTATGTGACTGCTAATTGAGACCAGAACTTTCAGTATGTTTCAAAACAAAACAAAAAATAAGACATTAGTTGACTATATTTGCTTTTGAAATTGTAGTGAATCAGAAATAACAATAACACATGTTCATTTTAATGGTAATTCACATGGCAGTAAAATAATCAGGCTTAATCTGCGAATAATGAGGAGCATGATTATCTTGGAAATATTGAGTTCATAGAGATTGTGGGAACATAAGCCATTTTACAGCTACATTTGTAAAGGAATCTTTGCAGGATTCGCAAAGTGGGTCTATGTACACAAGACATTAACATAGCAATATAATTTAACTTCTTAAAGTATTATACAGTAGGTGATGTAGAAAAAAGATTCAGGAAAAAAAAGAAGTCTCAGATCCATGAAGAATTATCATGACTTTGCATGTCTAGCATCTATTTTGGAATGACAAAACAAGGGTGATCCCTTATATAATAGTACAAATAACTAACCCACGCTTGCACCCTCTCCCTGATGCTAGGACACATTTGAACATTTCTGTGAATCACGTTCCAAGGAATTGCATCTAGACACATTAGCATTAGTACAGATACCGTGCAGTAGAGTACAAGTGTGATGATCTTCCAAATGGAGTCAAATACATTTATTTTGTAAGGTCACAAACCAGTGTCTCTTTAATTTGGTTTCTCTGACATTTCTATATTCTGTCTCCCAGGTCTTTTATCATTTGGAGTGAAGGAATCTGCTTGGGTCAACAAGGTGTTCACAGCGGTCAATGTTCTGGTCCTCTTGTTTGTGATGATAGCCGGATTTGTGAAAGGAGATGTTCAAAACTGGAAGATAACGGAATCCTTTCTCCGAAACATCTCCGCTCCATCAGAGTAATATACACATTTATTTTCTTAAGTTTTTTTTTTTTACTTGTATCAGCCTGTAACAAAGAACCTAACCGGAACTGTGCCGACTCCCAGAAACCACATGCTGGAAGTGGTTTAGAGGTTTGGGACCTTTAGCCGCGACTGATTGGCTGTGACCAATGCACCGCCGGCGGTACGCCGCCACTAAAACTCCCCACTGGGCAGGTTGCCACTGTACAATTTGCCGCACTTCAGCCGCCTTGCACTCCTAGTCCCGCGACCACCCCGGTGCTCCTTGTCTCGCGACCACCCCGGCACTCCTAGTCCCGCGACCACCCCGGCGCTCCTTGTCTCGCGACCACCCCGGTGCTCCTAGTCCCGCGACCACCCCGGTGCTCCTTGTCCCGCGGCCATCTCGGTGCTCCTTGTCCCACGACCACCCCGGCACTCCTTGTCCCGTAACCACCCCGGCGCTCCTAGTCCCGTGACCACCTTGGCGCTCCTAGACCCGTGACCACCCCAGCACTCCTAATCCTGTGTCCACCCTGGCGCTCCTAGTCCCTTGATCACCCCCTGGCACTCCTTATCCTGCGACCACCCCGGCATTCCTAGTCCCGTGTCCACCCGAGTCCTTGTCCCGTATCCACCCTAGTGCTCCTAGTCCCGTGACCACCCGGCATTCCTTGTCCTGCAACCACCCCGGCGCTCCTAGTCCCGTGTCCACCCTGGGGCTCCTTGTCCCGTGTCCACCCTTGCGCTCCTTGTCCCGTGTCCATCCTGGCACTCCTAGTCCTGTGACCAGCCCGGCGCTCCTTGTCCCCTGACCACCCTGGCGCTTCTAGTCCTGTGACCACCCTGGCGCTCCTTGTCCCGCGACCACCCCGGCGCTCCTTGTCCCGTGCCCACCCCGGCGCTCCTTGTCCCGTGACCACCCTGGTGCTCCTTGTCCCGCGACCACCCCGGCGCTCCTTGTCCCGTGACCACCGCGGTGCTCCTTGTCCCGCGACCATCCCGGCGCTCCTTGTCCCGTGACGACCCCGGCGCTCCTAGTCCCATGACCACCCTGGCGCTCCTAGTCCCGTGACCACCCTGGCGCTCCTAGTCCCGTGACCACCCCAGCACTCCTAGTCCCTTGACCACCCCCTGGCACTCCTTATCCTGTGACAACCCCGGCATTCCTTGTCCCGTATCCACCCTGGTGCTCCTAGTCCGTGACCATCCGGCACTCCTTGTCCTGCAACCACCCCGGCGCTCCTAGTCCCGTGTCCACCCTGGGGCTCCTTGTCCCGTGTCCACCCTTGCGCTCCTTGTCCAGTGTCCATCCTGGCACTCCTAGTCCCGTGATCACCCTGGTGCTCCTAGTCCCATGATCACCCCGGCACTCCTTGTCCCCTGACCACCCTGGCGCTTCTAGTCCTGTGACCACCCTGGCGCTCCTAGTCCCGTGACCACCCCGGCACTCCTAGTCCCATGACCACCCCGGCGCTCCTTGTCCCCTGACCACCCTGGCGCTTCTAGTCCTGTGACCACACTGGCGCTCCTAGTCCTGGGACCACCCTGGTGCTCCTTGTCCCGTGATGTCTCCGGCACTCCATGTCCAGACTAAGAGCAGCGAGCGTTCGCGGGACTAGGAGCACCAGGCGACCGCAGTGCGACCAATTGTATAGCAATGACCTGTCCGGCAGTGAGTTGTAGTGGCGGTGGACCTTTAATATGTGGTCAATCGGCAACATTCTGTGCTGGGAGACATCCCCTCATTTTCTATAGATCTTAAGTACCGACATGTAAGGGTGTGCCACTTACACCGTGGCAGCGAGGAAGTTGCATGTGGTTATTTGTGTCCCAACTATGGAAACCCTGGGACAGCAATTGGTTTAATTTTATTTTATTATTTTCATTTGCTGCCCAGTGATATTATACTTGTAGTTGGTAAGTAAGAGGGGTAACAAAAACCATCTGGACAGAAAGTGGTTTCTCGGTTGTACTGTTTGAAAGATTGTAGCTTAAATTCTTTTACTGATACAAACAAAGTAGCCTGCAAGCATTGAAGCGGTTAGTTATAGAGATGATGGGAAATACCTCAATAGACTATATTCTTAAAACACCTATTTTTTTTTTCCCCACCCTCAGGAATCATTTAATGTTTGATAATGTCACAAGTTTATACGGTGCTGGAGGTTTTATGCCATATGGATTTACAGGGATGCTGGCTGGTGCTGCAACTTGCTTCTATGCCTTTGTAGGATTTGATTGCATTGCCACAACCGGTAAGAACTAGTATGGATATACCACCTTTAAATAGCAGAGTGAAGACTTGATAGGCCTATTGAATGAAGGAGACAAAAATACCAGCACAGCTTCACACAGAGAGCAAGCCAGAAAATAAGTCTTCGAAAATGAGTTACAAAATCAGGCATGAGAAATAAATAAAGGAAAAAACAATCCATTTGTCATGTACTAGTTTAAGTTGAATGATAAAGATTTGTATGTTTTTCTGCTATTTTTTTTATTTTCCTAGGCCTTTTTACATCCATTTTGTCGTTTATCCCATGTTATAAATTAAGCCAGATTTAGGTTTGGGTTCCTGCTTGACCTGTAAATAACAGGGTCTTTTTGGACAGGTAATAGGTACAACCTTATTACAAGTACAAACCTCCCCCCCCCCCACCCCCCCAAAAAGTGTCCAACTACAAGTTGCCTTTGCTTTTCCATTTAACAAATATTTATTGGAAAATATCACGTCATTTGCAGTTGTGGAGAAAAGCTGTAAAGTTATATCTTGAGGGACTTCAAGTGGCCGCCTTTTTGAATGTTTAAGAACTGGTTTATGGCAAAACAATAATCACTGCACCTTTGTGGTTATAGTTTTTTTACATCTGTCCCTGCAGGCGAAGAAGTTCGAAATCCACAAAAAGCGATACCCATTGGAATTGTCACCTCGCTGCTTGTGTGTTTTATGGCCTACTTTGGGGTTTCGGCAGCTTTGACCCTGATGATGCCCTACTACCTATTAGATGAGAAAAGTCCTCTTCCTGTAGCATTTGAGTACGTTGGTTGGGGCCCTGCAAAATACGTGGTAGCTGTTGGATCTCTTTGCGCTCTTTCAACCAGGTAAAGATATGAAATGTACAACGATACCTTAAAAACTAATTTTAAACTAAATGGGCATCAAATGCACTGCTCTCAATTGAGATTCAAGTTTTTTTTGAGATTTGAGAGACTGGGGGTTATTCATTAAACTACTTTAGTGCCTATCTGCATACTATTGTGTGGAAACTTCAATGGGATCACAACTATTGCATTTTAATGAATAACCCCCACTATCCAAAACAAAGAATTTTTGTGTTTCGTTCATTTATTTTAATACCGTTTGACTTCATCTATGTACATCAGTTAGCAGAGTTAGAAATGTGCATAAGCAACGCTTGATAAATAATTGTCTTGCTTTTAATATAGACCTTAATATACAGAGAAAATCCAATCTAATTGTTTTCTATGTTGAGTTTTTAACATGGTGATGGTGCATTGGTATTGGTTTCACTATAAATCTGCTTTGTCTACTCCTCTTTTATAACTTGTCTAAAAACCTTATTCTTTTGCCATTAATGTTGTAACAATTAGACTGTGGTGGTGGAACTGAATTGAGAAGCTTTTTTTGTTCTGCTAGCCTTTGTTAACCTTCACCTGGGCAACATGTCCCTCACAAGCTAGGACTTTTTGCACCCACTGTCCACCACTTGCTTTTATTGCATTTGAAGGGATGCTTTTTATGTCTTTTAATATAAGCTTTTGCTTCAAGAACGTAAGAGCAAAGATTCAATTTACTATTCTCTTTTGTCTCAATTTATTAGAGCTGCTTTGAACCTTAAAACGACCACAACTTCATGAAATTGCTCATAGGGCTAGATTCACTGAAGGTCGAAATAGCTGCGTTAAACTTCGACATTATTAAGAAGTATGATTGTGGCAATTGTCTTTTTAAATGAACACCATACTGTATTCGGTAAAATTAATTATTCATAAATGTGTAATAAACTTAATCTCATTTGCATTCACAAAAAAGGTGTTAACTGTACGTGACAGAACCCTAGTGATACAAAGAGGCGATAATTCAGAAAATAGTGTTAATCTGTCCTAGCGATACAATCGTGGAAGGGTGGAAGATATCGCTCTTTTGTACGTAGTGCTATGTCTTATGGATTTTTTTTACAAAACCCTTTGGCAGAAAATGATTTAACCCCTATAATGCCTGAGGCTAGCAATGCATTGCAAAGGAATGGCTGCAGGCACCAAAAAAATAAAATAGTGATATCCAACATAAACCCCCTATAAATAAAGCACAAAAAGCATAACATCCCTACATCCCTATGTGCAAATATTAACCTATTAGTATCCCAAGTGGCCAGCAAGTCATGGACTGGCCACTTTGTCTACTGAGAGGTAATATTAGAATATGTTCATACTTTGTTAATATGATGTATTTGGATCACCTATTTTATGTATGCTACTCATCTCTCCCAATGTACACCGTGACTATTATATACATAGTCAATATAGCCCTAATGCCAGCTTGGGGTAGATGCTAAAATGTACCAATATTTTGTGGTGGTAGCCGTGGCAGATATCGGTATTTAGTGAATAAGTAGTTTGGCATTAATAACTTATTTGCATATGCCACATAATATAAATATAATAATGTATGTATATATATATATAGATATATATATCTATATCTATATATATATATATATGTATGTATATATATATATATATATGTAGATATATATATATATCACTGTGGTTTTAAAAAAGTCAGTTTTGCGGCTTTAACGCTGGCAATATGGCTTTATTAAATAGGTCAATAAATAAAAGTGCCATTAGATATCACAAAACACATTCAGTTTATCCACCTTTATTGAATCTGGTCTAATTGAGTTTATTTACTGTATTAGGATGAGTTCACAGTTTTACTTCCATTTGAAATTTATAGTTCAGTCTCACATTGTGATTTAAGTAGACTGTTTGACCCTCAAACATATGCTATAAAACTTCCTAGAACCATAGCAAAATTCTAACACCCCG
This sequence comes from Ascaphus truei, assembly GCF_040206685.1. Taxonomy (NCBI): domain Eukaryota; kingdom Metazoa; phylum Chordata; class Amphibia; order Anura; family Ascaphidae; genus Ascaphus; species Ascaphus truei. The sequence goes on from NC_134483.1 coordinate 364,839,809, forward strand.
CGCTGCGGGATTGAAAAAGAATCTTCCATGAAACTATCACATTCATTGCGTTTGCATAACCGTTGTATTATTTACATTTCCGCTCCTTACAAATGTGTGAACATGTGAAACCGTTGTGTACTATACACTAGATCATGTTGTGCTGTATCTCCACAACCAAGAGCTGCATTAATGTTAAAAATACCCAACATATTTCCTGGTCCTCACTTTATGGTAGTGGGCACCGTTGGGTAAGCTCGGCACCTTTTGCTATGGTAGGACAGAAAAATCTTCAGGTAACCCATAAAGGGGCCCTCCCACTACCTGCAGATTAGTTTTTCTGTCTTACCATGCTGAGAGTAAGCTTGTTATTTTATTAACTTCGAACTCGCCGGACTTCAGCTTTGTGCAGATTGTTTTAAGGTGGAGTTGGCAGCCACTAATACCCCTTGAAACCCCTATGTCACGACCGTGTTGGCAGCAAATTCTGAGGGGCCTCCTCGCCACCCAGGAAGTCCTGCGGGTGCGTTCTTTAGCTCAGCAGGCAGACATTTGGGCCTGCGGCTACGGCTCAACTCTGATCACCGCATGATGGTTGGCGACCATGTCAGAGGTGCACGTGTACACACTCATTTCCCATATTTTGTTGTGATAGTAGCTTCATGCACGCCATGGTGACATCATTACATAAGAGTATCAGTGTGTAACGCGGACCAGATGCAGAAAACAACAAGGAAGCAGCACACAGCCTAAACGCGTAGGAGAGACTTTATACCTCCTTTTCGACCCCGACTCCCTATGGCTGTGCGCTGCTTCCTTTTCTGCATCTGGATCTTGCTACCAGCGGCTGTCACGCCTCAATAGAAACTCAAGAAGTGGGTGAGTAATCAGAAGAATCCAAGAAGGAAATTGTGAGTACTATGTCTTATTGAAGCTTTGCCCCAAGACATTCCCAATGAGGCTCAGAGGGGTGTGTATTACCATTCAATCACTGGCCTACAGGGGATACTGTCTTATTTTCTAAGAATATACTTAAGACTCCTCACTTTGAAGATTGTGTGACAGTTTCACCCACCTCTCTATGGAGTTTTCTGTTTATTGCTACTGAAGATTTTATTAATCCGGATCCGGTACTTGAGCACTCGGTTACCACATATTTTGTGGAACCAATTGCGTAACGGCGAACCAGAAGTGCTGCAGGGAAGTTTAAAAAGCAGTCTGTGTATTCACTTAGCTCTCCCCAGAGAACTGCTGCATCCTGTTTTTAGTGTTATTGCATGGGTATGATCCAATAGTGCCCACTGCCATATGAAGGAAGGGCCAGGAAAAAGGAAACATTATTCTCAGTTTCCAATTCACGCAACTGTGTCGTGTATTAGTTATCTGTATTGTAGATATTTTAGCTTGGGGAAAACCTACTGTATGCATATCTGCAGGTAGTGGGAGGGGCGGCAGCGGGGCATCCACAATTTAAAGGTGAAGCCCTGTCCTGCTGTCCATTTTCTTCGGGATTACTGTGGGTAACCCTAGGGTTAATTTTGGGCACCAGGGTTTTGCCCATGTAATTACAAACGTGTGTGTAAGTAAAAGCAGTGATCCTGCTTAATTCAGGTGGTTCTGGACACAAAGGGGTTAATACTGAAACCGATACAATCCCAGTGAGTGTAGCTCTTTTTCTTATTAGGCATTGAATGCCTGGGGAGAGGGAGAGCCTATATGGTATATAACTGTATGGTTTTGGTGTGTTTTGTGGGCTTTTACACAATGTTTACACTGTACCCATTGTGGGGAACCTGGGGGAAGTTGACCATCGGCTGAGAGCAGCCACAGAACAAAGCCAGAGCTTTATTCTGCCCTGGCAGCATGGCGCTGAACAGTGGGGGGCCTGGGGCCCTGAACCGACTACATGGGCATGGAACGGGCCTCGCAGGCCCTCTTCCAATTGGCCGGTTTGAATGTACTGCCTCTGCTGATGTCACACCCCCTTACCCGATTGGTCTGTTTCAGCCATCTACCTCACTCCTGATTCGAGAAGGGTTTAAAGGGATGCACCATATTGCTTAAGTCTGCCTTCCTCCACGAATTTGAATTGAAGCGGCAAAACTAGTTTTATCAAGCTGCTCAGAGATTCTGTGAGTTCAGCTACTGATCAAGCAAAGACCCGATGGAGGGATCTGAGGTGCTCGGCAGATCTACAAGCTTGGGAACCACCCCCAGAAGATAGGAAGAAGTTTGGGGTGAGTCATTGGAGAGAGACCCCAGAGAAGTAACCCAGCGCAGGATGCTTGCAGTCTGTGTGGGCAGGCCCTGCTGTAGTGCACCTCTACACCTGGACCCAGTACCAGCCACTTAGGGTTTCGGTTGCCCCACGGACTTCATCCTCTGCCTGTTGGAAATAGCAGTCTGGAGATCCAAGCTTTGGCGTCCTCCAGAGGTATGTTTTGGGACATCTAGCCCCCCACCACATCATCCAGTGTTCCCCACCACACAGGGCTATGTAGTAGGGAGGCTACTAGCCACTTCTCCCTTTGTGTCCCTGTGAGAGGCCCACTTTGTCTGGGGCGTCCACAGTCGGAAGGTGGTCCCTATTGCACCAGCCAAGTAGCCAGGAGGCTACCAACTGGATTGGGCTAGGTAGTTTGGAGGCTTCTAGCCCCTTTTTCCTGTGTTGTTCCCTAGACCTCTTGAAAGTTACCAGAGGACTGGGTGTACTTCGTGGACTGTTTTTAGGCTCAACCTGAGACGTTCACAAGGACTAAAAAAGCCCAGGATCGCTTAGCTTAGGCGGCATCCTGGAGGACAGTGATTCAGCTATTTTCTGGAGTATTTGCTTGTTCCTATTTTCTGTACCTCCTCCTTGGTGCTGGATCTATGTGTTGCTGAAACTTATTCCTTAATAAACCCGTAGTTTATTAGCTTCTAAGTCTGGCTAGTTTGACCTATGTCTTGGGGAAGCCTTAGAGCTGTACAAGGATTGAGCCTACCCTTCAGACTCTGGTGGCAGCGGCTACCTAACATTCTGGGCACAGATCAGGACCTCTGAGGCAACCCCTGATGTGACCTGTGCCGGCCCGAGACAGTACGGTGCCCAGGGCAGGCTAAAAATGTGTCGTCCCTCCAGCGTTGTGGCATCAAATGATGCCACAACATCACGTAGTGACGCATTGCCATGACTACGGGATGCCACATGACGTCATGGAAATGCCTCACAATGTGACGTCTGGACACTGAAATGTCCGAGTCCTGCACAGCCTCGTCAATGTCTATGGACCTTTAAAGATTGTGCGTCAAAGTGCCAGGAACGGGACCCAGTGCAGCGGCAGCAACAAAGGACTTTGACCTAGATGAGGCGCACGGCCACACGGGACATTGATGGAGCGGCGGTGCAGGACAGGTCCTGAACGCCCTGTCCTGTGCTGCTGCTCAATAAATGTCCTGCGTGACCCAGCGCCCTCGTTAATGTCCCATGCTGAGTCCCGCGTGAGCGCGCCACTCTGACACGCCATCTTTAAATGTCCTTCGACATTGACGAGGCTGCTGGGGTCGGAGCACACGGTGCCCATTTTCTGTTGGTGCCCCGGGCAAGTGCCCAGCCAGTGCACCCCTTAGGCCTCGGGCATTGTGCCTCGGGCCGCGCTGATCAGCCCTCCTGCTCTGCCTCGCCTGCTCAAAATGGTGCTTTTTTCTGTCCTGGCAGGCGAGGCAGTGAGTGCGCTCTGGGGGCGGGGCGGAGCAGAGGCGTGTCAGGAGGTGGGGCGGGAGGCGGGGCTATTCCCTCGCGCCCATTGGATGTGAGTGGTCACGTGACCGCTCCTCCGCTTCCCCGAGCGGCAAATTTTAAACTTGCCTGTCTCTGCAAATTTTCTGAGCCTCCGCACGCATCCGGACGCATGCGGAAGCGGCTGCTAAAGCCGCGCTGATGATAGATGCAGGGGGTAAGTGCATCTGCTCAGCGCGGCTCAGCAATGCTCATCCCACTATGTCCAAGGCCTAAATCTGGTACTGGAAGTGACGGTGCCCTTAGATGTTTACCTGCAGAAGATTTTCTTTCCCAGCTCAGTAAAAGGAGCGGAGCTTGCCCAATGTTACCCACTGCCATTAATAGATACCAGGAAAATAAAATTATGGCTAGCTACAGTAAGAATAAATCTATACCCTTTTTTTTCCAGAATTGTTTTCCTACTATCTCAGAACCACACAATTACATTTTTGTACGCGTATCTCCAATATTAAATTTGTCAAAGAAGCCCACATTAAAAAAAATATTATAATTTAGCAATTCTGGATAATATTTGACTACACCTTGTAAATAATTATTTGCCACACATTAATAATTCGTAAAATATTGACCCTGTATATTTGTATTCTAAAAGATTGTGCAGCTATCAGAAATACAAATCACATCAGATTCTAGTAAATATCTTCACTGTGATTATGCTTCAGCTGTCAATATGACAGTAACTGGAGAAAAGACAGTCCAGTTCCCCTTCTCTGGACTGCAGGTTTTTTCCACCAGGTTTGCTGCTGCACCGGGCTTATTCACACATTTACGTGAATGCTGTTTCTGTATGATCCGTAGTTAGCACAGATTTGTGAATAAGCCCCTGTACGTCTTATGCAAGATACTAATTGGTGGCAATGTGCAGAACATTATCTTGCAGCTTCATCTGCAGAACTTAAACGCAGTTAATAATCGGAGTGAATGTAAATGCAATTATGTACATAAACTTATGGGCATTTGCTTTACATTTATACAAATGGGGACCTTTTGCAGCTCTCCTGTTTCTTCTCCACATACTAGGCTACTATCCCTCCGCCATGTTTTTTCTCCTTTGTAATCTCCAGATTAATTTGCAATGGTGACGTGCTGTTACTGTAATTACCAAGTAATTTCTCTCTCTCTCCTCTGACCCAATCTTGCATGACCGGTGTTTGCCTCGTTGCATGTGTTTGCTTTTTATTCAGTCTTCTCGGATCCATTTTCCCAATGCCGCGTGTAATCTATGCTATGGCGGAGGATGGGTTGCTTTTCAAATGTCTAGCTCAGATCAGTCCCAGGACGAAGACGCCAGTAATTGCCACCCTCTCATCCGGTGCAGTGGCAGGTGAGATTACTACCATGGCAACTTTGTAAGAAAGGGGGGTGAAAAAAAATAAAGAACATGTTTAAGTAGAATTGTGTAAACTAACGTTGCAATCAAATATGCTGTGTTTTTTTTGTTTTGTTTTTATACATGTATATATGTTTTCATCTTTTCAAACTTTTCAGTACCAGACTGCCCGAGAAACTGACACAGGCTGAAACATTTCATTTCTTGAAACTTCTGTAAAAACCATTATTTTTTTCTTTTCTGTTATCATTGCGCTATTATTAACCCCTTTTGCCTCGGAGAGTCACCTTTGTGGGGCATTACCAGCTAACATCCCCGTACAACGTTTAGTCCTGGTTTATAGCCAGGAGTTTGATTGATAGGACAAGGGTGCTCAACTCCAGTCCTCAAGCTGCCCCAACAAGTCAGGTTTTCAGGATATCCCTGCTTCAGCAGAGGTGGCTCAATCCGAGGCTCAATGCAAGATTGAGCCTCTGATTGAGCCGCCTGTGCTGAAGCTGGGATAGCCTGAAAACCTTAACTGTTGGGAAGGGGCTTGAGGACTGGAGTTGGGTACCCCTGTGATAGGAGATGCTCCCACTTACGTTAAACTGTATTTTGGACTCGTCTTTAATTCATGGCTAATGGAGTTAATAATTTAAGCATTACTGTACCTCCTAAAACCTTCTTACTTTGAGCTCGCTAACAGTAAACCCTTGTAGTACTTGGGCGCTAAAGGCAACTTTTCACTTGAACATCCATCATTCTTCTGTTCTAGCCTGCTGGGCTCTATGTTCCCTCTTCCCCGAATTCTGTTTGCCATGGCACGAGACGGCTTACTGTTTAGATTTCTGTCCAACGTGAGTAAACGGCAGTCCCCAGTTGCTGCCACGTTGACTGCTGGGGTGATTTCTGGTAAGCTGTGAGAAAAATAAATAAGTAAAAGGATTTCTTGGGAATGGCACGTGGACATTTGCATGTACAATGGGTCCTGCTGGGTAGCTTCTTCTGCATGTAAGTGGGGGTAACGGCTGTCCTAATTTAAGAGTTTACAATAATCTGGATTGCAAGCGTACAATGATGGTGATGGTGATTAGGGGTTGATTGGTGGTAATCAGAGTACCAAGACTTCTGAATTATTTATGAACGATTGGCTTTTGTTGCTCATATATTGCAATTGTGGCTTCCAAACAAATGACTATGGCAGATATCTTTTAGATCTAAATATTTTGGGGGAAAAGGTAAACCCATTTATTTTCCACCTGAATGGCAAGGCTGGAGATTCAGGTGTCAAGGGCTATAGTGCTAGTAGTATTTCCATTTAGTGGATAGATTTTAAGGTGGAATACCTCCTAATAAATAAATTGTTTCAAATATCCAACTTTTCTCTTCGTATAGCTGGTGGCAGCTGTCTTGGATTTGTATGGAAAGATATTGAGAATCATTTCTAGTCCCTCTGACTTTTGAATGTCCTAAACGAGCCCAAAGCTGTGCATTTCCAGTTTCTTTACCGTAGGACATATTTGTGTGATTCCAAGAGGAGTTGGAGTCAGAGGGATTAATATTGAACCTCAATAAACTAAAACTTGTCATAAAAGATATTAAAAACAAAAACGGCAGTCACTTGAGGCCCAAATTTTAAACATATGAGGTCCAAGTATCAAACTCTACTAGTTGAAAATCGGGGATAAAATTGGGATCTTTTGATTAATCTGGACCAGTTTATTTTAGGGTGGGGGGTTGCATTCAATTTGCCAGTTTTGCCACCAGGAGCCTTATCCATATAGACCTATTAAAGGCTTTATGTGATTCTCTGAAAAACAATTCTAACACTTTTAAACAATCCATAATATCTATCTATATATATATATATATATATATAAATATATATATATTTATATATATATATATATATACACATACACATACACTGTACAGGAGCACACAAGATTTTGTATTTTTTTTAATGGAAAAAGTATGCTATTTTCTGCTTGGTTTGGGCTACTATGCTTTATGTGAGAGAATAAAAACAGTGAGCAATATTTTGAAGTGATGGGTTCCTGTTTGATTGTAGAGAGAGGATGCTACTGTATATAGTTACACATGGGGATATGGGATCTAATTTAGTTTAATATAATTGTACAGCTGCAAGCTCTGCCTCATTAGTATATGTGTTCTAAACCAGGGGTGGGCACCTCTTGGCCTCAATGGCCCCAACTGGTTAGGTTTTCAGGATATCCCTGCTTCAGCACAGAGCCACTGATTCAGCACAGGTTGCTCAAGCAGGGATATCCTGAAAACCTAGGCGGTTGGCGGCCCTTGAGTACAAGAGTTGCCCACCCCTGTTCTAAACACAATACTGTACGTCTCTTTCCACTAAATAAACTGCCTCGAAGTGAAGCTGCAATTGCAATAACAGAAGATACACTGGATTCTTTCTATACTCGTTTTCTGAGAGTCAAGAAATACAGTATAAGATTTTATGTAAAAGGATGTTTTTTCTTGAAGTAAAACTGACCTCACAGAATTAGAACCTCGTGGGTTCGTATCCTACAGATGTTGATTCACTCCAAAAAACGCATTAGATTTGTGAATCTCAGATGAAATGTCATTGGATAATTTGATGCCATTTGAGTGAGTAATTACAGTGACAAGGATATTCTCACAAGGAGAAAATGAGCAGATAGGTGTATATATTAGGGATAGCTTTTTATATTTATGTACTGTATTGGCAAGACATTCCCCTGTAGAAAATACTGAAAAAGGAGTATAATGTTTTATAGCTGAAGATATCCCTAAAACTATTATTGAGAGTGTCCTGTGTATCTTATTTAGTGAAGCAAGCATTTTATTCTAAATGGTTTGGATAAACAGTTTTTTGTTTTGTTTACAAAATAGTGTATTTAACATTTTGCATGCCATTGCTAATACATCGTTCAAGTACAATTCACAGTGCAGTTCAGCACCATGTGCATGAATACAGAACAGTGGGCCTGCACAATGTAAATTACAATATGTTATGAACTCTCCATATGTAATGCTGAAAAATATAAAGGCGCATTCTGTTTGTTATTGGATTCTCCCACCCAGTGAAAATGCAATAATGAATTCTCCAGATCGAAGGATTAGGTAAATTATCTCCTGGTCATGTAAGGCTGCATATTATTCTCAGTCACATTGTATTACAAGACCTTGTGATTTGTATTTGAGCTCTAGATACCTACAAATGTCTCTGGTCTCCACAGTTTAATCCAATTTTAAAGTGTAATGCTCTTAGTCCGTATTCATCTAAATCAGACAGGCTTTATCTACATGCAGCATATTTGTGTCCCATTCCATGTGGGCAACAAATCGACCCTGTGGTCCTTGATTCTTTGTCGTCATTGATTAACTTTGTCGTTAATTACCAAGCATTGCACTAATCGGGTTATACTGTATGTATCGATGCGGGAAAAGGTGCGTTTTGACACACTACACCTTTTGGGGGGGAATTACAGTACAAGAAACAATTTGTTAGGACCCAAAAAGTTATGCCACCTTAAACTTGGATTTATTGACACAGATTGAAACTATTTGACACATCTCCATGTAATCTGCGTGCCATGTACATACAGTATAAGCAAGGGCCTGGATACATTGACATTAAGGTCAAAATTATGCTCTTTGTGCACATTTGCTGCTCCAAAATTGCCTTCTTAGATATATCCCACTGACTTGCATGTTAAATATTTAGTATTACCACATTAATGGGGTTGGGGAGAAAAAAAAAGTGTTGCATTCAAGGGTTACCAAAAACAGTGGACACCAGAGCATAGTAGTTGATGGAGGCACTTTGCTATGTGCCTGTTACCATTGTAGCCTTTAATCTGTAGAAACAAATAATATTTGAATCTTAAAATATTTCAAAAGTGTAATATTTGCACATGTACACCTTTCCGTAAGCAAATGTATCGTTTCACTGGCTGGAGAAATATGTCTCCGATTGTAATATGGATGCCATGCAGGATTATAATTATTTCTTCTTTTTTTTTTTTTTTTTTTTAGCTATAATGGCATTTCTTTTTGATCTAAAGGCCCTTGTGGATATGATGTCCATTGGCACTCTTCTCGCATACTCCCTCGTAGCCGCCTGTGTTCTCATCCTCAGGTATATACAATCCTCAAGAAAAGGTTCCAAATACTGTAATTGTATCTGATATTCTTAGTCCTAAGGAGGGATGCTGTACATGGCTTAATTTCATAATTGTATGTATTTAAATAGATTGTCAGATATCCATAGACTAATAATAGTATATATGCTTATATTTGCCGTTTTATTGATATGGTTTCATTTCTCCAGGGTAAAAAGAAGAAAAAAATAGGATAAAATAAGAGTGTTATACCCATAGAGTTGCATATTTTTCATGTGAATTCCTAAAATGTGTTGCCTCGCTCATTAGGTTCAAAAACTATTATTGAAAAAAATAGTCAAGAAAAATGGTATTTAGAATAAAGTCCGTATAGCGGGTAACATTTTGTAGACAATACTAATAATTTTCCCTTAATAGAGCTGTACATATAATTTTTGAAGCACAAGTCACTGCCCCAAATAGTTTGCTTCTAATGTTGGACCCCGAGGACCAGGGAAATAACGACATATCTACTAATAAAAACATAGTTCAAATGTTATTGTGTGTCAACATTTTAGTGCTAAACAGTAATACAAACCTTTATAACATGTTTATTCATGAAGGTTTCGTACCATAGTTCATCGTTTGAAATTGATGCATTTTGTGATTTTGAATACCCCATTAATATAATTTAAAATAAAACAATGGGGTATGTATTATTTATTCAGTAACTAGTGTTAGTACATATACATTATTAGCGTAATACTTACAATAGCCATACTGGGAAAATAGTAAGTTTTGTGATCCAATATAATCTAACATCCATGCCCTGTGAATTAATAATTTTGGTTGATACATACTGTAGCAACGTAATTGTTCGCTAACGAGATACACTTTTTTTTTGTTGCACATACCATTAAAATCTGTCTTATTCCAGTTGCGACCCAAAATATTTGACTTAAACTATTTTTTACACACAGAGAGCACATTGAGAAACATAAGGTTAGTACGCAGGCGCACACACAAACGGAATTAAATGTGAGATTTCCGTGCACCGTTTTTACGCCATAAATGCCATTTGTGATGCTTCGTGTTTAGGCCCCAGTGACCTCTCTGGGTCACAGGAAGGGCGGGCTCTTGGACTTTAACCAAGTTGACAAACTTCAAAGACACTTACATTGCCAATGAGAGACTTCAAGGGCCTATTGTTTCTAATGTTTATTTTATAGTTGAAGATATGTTTATTAGCTATTGAATGTTAATTCCACGGAGTATATGCTTTTGTCAGGTGCTTTTTCAGGGATTATATATTAATGAGGCAAGATTTATTTATTTATAAAATATTTTACCAGGAAGTAATACATTGAGAGTGACCTCTCGTTTTCATGTATGTCCAGGGCACAGAGATAGCTCCAGTGATTTCAGAGTCATTTCTGAGATTATTACCATAATGGCCATGTTTAAAAGGACACCTCTAGTTTTCTTTTACAGAGGTATTTATCAGCATTTGAAAAGAGCTGGAGTATTTGCCAGTGAATCATATGACAAGGAGAAAACCTGACAAGTTGTGGCAATATCCAATAGAACAGGGGTGATAGAGTTCAGTCCTCACGCCCCCTCACCTACCCCCAACAGGTCAGGTTTTCAGGATATCCCTTCAGCACAGGTGGCTCAATCTGTTCCTGCTTCTTCACAGGTAGCTCAATCAGAGGCTCAGTCTTCGATTGAGTCACCTGTGCTGAAGCTGGGATATCCTGAAAACCTGACCTGTTGGGCGGGGGGTGGCTTGAAGACTGGAGTTGAGCACCCCTGCAATAATAATATTCTTCGAACAATCTCTGCCTAACTGGGCCATTTAATTTTCTATACTAGTCACATTTTTACTGTGAATGTTTTTCTTTTTTAGTGAAATATTCATGTACACTATGGTGATTAAAATATATACAGTATATATCTCATCACTACAAGTTAGAAATACTATACCATCCTTCCCTTGGCTTGCTATGGACTGTCGTGGACGTGTACTTGTCTATTTTAAATACTTGTCATAACTTTCCAAATGATTATGTTGATATTCCGTGTTTTGGAAGTGCAAGATATCCTCCATGTTGCCCAAGTGTATGTACCATTATTTTCTTATTTGCCTGTCACTGCATCTAACATTTCCATGAAGAACTAAAGAGATATATCCAAGCACAACATGAGTAATCCTTATGTCTTCTTGTAACCTGCTAGTCAGACAACCCCCCATGTGACAAGTAAACACACCAGCTACTTGACCTGCATGAAGTTAAATATAGATTTCCTATAGCTGGTATCATGTAGGAGTTTGTATTTGCATTTACAATAATGGACACCACACTCAAATTTCAACTTTCAAATACCTCTCTATATATAGAGCATCAGGTCCGAGGCAGATATTCAACTTATCTCTTTACAATGAATGAGTTTGCATTTGGAAACCGGCTTCATTTAGTTTGGGAGCTTGTCATCTTCCCGCAACTACAGCCGTGCAGAAGCATTGGAGGTCAAACAATGCTGACCCCTATGACCAGTGCTTGACAAATCCCCCAAAAATCTACTCGCCGAACCAAAAAATCTACTCGCCACCAAGTCCCGCCCCCAACCCCGCCCATAGGCCCGCCCACAACACCCTTTAAAAAAACAAAACATAAATTTAATAAATTCCTAGTAAGAACAACATTCGTTTTTGACATATTTATTTATTGTATTACATTATCCTATAATTAGTCCTTGTTACGTGTGTGTGTATGTGTGTGTGTGTGTGTGTGTGTGTGTGTGTGTGTGTGTGTGTGTGTGTGTGTGTGTGTGTGTGTGTGTGTGTGTGTGTGTGTGTGTGTGTGTGTGTGTGTGTGTGTGTGTGTGTGTGTGTATGTGTGTGTGTGTCGGATCTAGAACAAAAACCCAGATGTGAATGACTAGTTTCCTGAACCCCTTAACCAGTGTCAGGATGCCCCGCTTCACCATTTCTAAAGCAGCAATCCCGCCTGGGATCTTACCTGATCCGCAGTCCCTCAATATCCAGGTACCCGCATTCCAGCAATGTTATACATTGGAGGGGAGGCGTTCCTTACTTGTCTTCTGGGTTAGGGGGGGATTCCGATGTCTTCCGAGTGAAGCTCGAGAGTTAGATTTGGAAGAAAGCAGTATAGGTTATTTCGGTCTATTATAGGGCAGTTAAGTTATATAGGGTAAATAAGAGATCCAGATCCAGAGTGTGAGACAGAGAGTGAGAGAGTGTGGGTGTGAGGCAGAGTGAGAGAGTGTGGGTGAGAAACACAGAGAGACATAAAGAGAGGGTGTGAGAGAGACATAGAGAGAGGGTGTGAGAGAGACATAGAGAGAGGGTGTGAGAGAGACATAGAGAGAGGGTGTGAGAGAGACATAGAGAGAGGGTGTGAGAGAGACGTAGAGAGAGGGTGTGAGAGAGACGTAGAGAAAGGGTGTGAGAGAGACATAGAGAGAGGGTGTGAGAGAGACATAGAGAGAGGGTGTGAGAGAGACATAGAGAGAGGGTGTGAGAGAGACACAGAGAGAGAGAGGATGTGAGAGAGACAGAGAGAGAGGGTGTGAGAGACAGAGAGAGGGTTTGAGAGAGACAGAGAGAGAGGGTGCGAGAGAGACAGAGAGAGGGTGCGAGAGAGACAGAGAGAGGGCTCGAGAGAGACAGAGAGAGGGTGAGAGAGACAGAGAGGGTGTGAGAGACACAGAGAGAGGGTGAGAGACACAGAGAGAGGGTGAGAGACACAGAGAGAGGGTGAGACAAAGAGAGAGGGTGAGACAGAGAGAGAGGGTGAGACAGAGAGAGAGGGTGAGACAGAGAGAGAGGGTGAGACAGAGAGAGAGGGTGAGACAGAGAGAGAGGGTAAGACAGAGAGAGAGGGTGAGACAGAGAGAGAGGGTGAGACAAAGAGAGAGGGTGAGACAGAGACACAGAGAGAGAGGGTGAGACAGAGAGACAGAGAGAGAGGGTGAGACAGAGAGACAGAGAGAGAGGGTGAGACAGAGAGACAGAGAGAGAGGGTGAGACAGAGAGACAGAGAGAGAGAGAGAGAGAGAGACAGAGAGAGAGAGAGAGAGACAGACAGAGAGGGTGAGAGAGAGAGGGTGAGACAGAGCGAGAGAGGGTGAGACAGAGTGAGAGAGGGTGAGACAGAGCGAGAGAGGGTGAGACAGAGCGAGAGAGGGTGAGACAGAGCGAGAGAGGGTGAGACAGAGCGAGAGAGGGTGAGACAGAGCGAGAGGGTGAGACAGAGCGAGAGGGTGAGACAGAGCGAGAGGGTGAGACAGAGCGAGAGGGTGAGACAGAGCGAGAGGGTGAGACAGAGCGAGAGGGATGAGAGAGAGGGATGAGAGAGAGGGATGAGATAGAGGGATGAGAGAGAGAGAGAGGGTGAGAGAGGGAGAGAGAAAGACAGAGACAGAGAGAGGGTGAGAGAGAGACAGAGAGAGGGCGAGAGAGATGGACAGAGAGAGGGTGAGAGACAGAGAGGGCGATTGGGTGGGGGGTTGGGGTGACTTGGTGGGGTGACTGACTGGGTGATGGGTGGTGGGGTGACGGGGTGGTGGGGTGGCTGGGTGACTGGGTGGCTGGGTGACTGGGTGGTGGGGTGACTGGGTGGTGTGTTGGGGTGACTGGGTAGTGGGGTGACTGGGTAGTGGGGTGACTGGGTAGTGGGATGGCTGGGTAGTGGGGTGGCTGGGTAGTGGGGTGGCTGGGTAGTGGGTTGGCTGGGTAGTGGGGTGACTGGGTGGCAGGGTGACTGGGTGGTGGGGTGACTGGGTGGCGGGGTGACTGGGTGGCGGGGTGACTGGGTGGCAGGGTGACTGGGTGGTGGGGTGACTGGGTGGTGGGGTGACTGGGTGGTGGGGTGATTGGGTGACGTGACAGGGTGATGGGGTGATGTGACTGGGTGGTGGGGTGACTGGGTGGTGGGGTGGGGTGACTGGGTGGTGGGGTGACTGGGTGGTGGAGTGGGGTGACTGGGTGGTGGAGTGGGGTGACTGGGTGGTGGGGTGGGGTGGGGTGACTGGGTGGTGTATGTCTGATTGGGGCAGTACCTCTCTCTCATACATACATGCACACAAACACACACCCTCTCTCCCATATACACACATACACCCTCTCTCCAATATACACACATACACCCTCTCTTCCATATACACACATACACCCTCTCTCCCATATACACACATACACCCTCTCTCCATATACACACATACACCCTCTCTCCCTCATACTCCCTCTCTCCCATATACTCCCTCCCTCCCATATACTCCCTCTCTCCCATATACTCCCTCCCTCCTATATACTCCCTCCCTCCCATATACTCCCTCTCTCCCATATACTCCCTCTCTCTCTCTCCCATATACTCCCTCTCCCTCTCTCCCATATACTCCCTCTCCCTCTCTCCCATATACTCCCTCTCCCTCTCTCCCATATACTCCCTCTCCCCCTCTCCCATATACTCCCTCTCCCTCATATACTCCCTCTCCCATATACTCCCTCTCCCTCATATACTCCCTCTCCCCCTCTCCCATATACTCCCTCTCCCTCATATACTCCCTCTCCCCCTCTCCCATATACTCCCTCTCCCTCATATACTCCCTCTCCCCCTCTCCCATATACTCCCTCTCCCCCTCTCCAATATACTCTCTCCCTCTCTCTGTCTCTCTCTCTCCCCTCTCCCATATACCCTCTCTCCCTCTCTCCCTCTCTCCCTCTCTCCCTCTCTCCCTCTCTCTCCCTCTCCCTCATATACTCTCTCTCCCTCTCCCCCATATACTCTCTCCCCCATATACTCTCCCTCCCATATACTCTCCCTCCCATATACTCTCCCTCTCTCCCATATACTCTCTCCCTCTCTCCCATATACACACACACACACACACACACACACACACACACGAAGCTAGGAAAAGTCAACAAGCAAGCCAAAACCACCAGGCGCCAGCCGCGACGACACGCACCATTACTGCACCATTCCCCCCCCCCCCGCGCCAAGCTCCCGCAACGTGTGGGCAACCGAGAGAGCGCCGGGAACCAGAGGGGGAAGGACCAGCCCCTGCTACCACCTGGGAGCGAACACCCCCGCGCCAATCTCGCGGCAACCAAGGGAGCGCCGGAAACCAGAGGGGAAGGAACACACCCCGACCCGGGCGAGCAGCTGAAGGAGCGCCGGGGACCAGAGGGGGAAGGAACACTCCCCGCCCCGGGCGAGCAGCTGAAGGAGCACCAGGGACCAGAAGGGGAAGGAACACACCCCGACCCGGGCGAGCAGCTGAAGGAGCGCCGGGGACCAGAGGGGAAAGGAACACTCCCCGCCCCGGGCGAGCAGCTGCGCCGGGGCCCAGAGGGGGAAGGACCGCCCCCCACTACCACCCAAGAGGGAACACTCCCGCGCTAATCTCCCAGCAACCAAGGGAGCGCCGGGGACAAGAGGGGGAAGGAACACCCCCCCCTCGACCCGTACACCCCCCCCCCTCGACCCGTACACCCCCCCCAACCCGTACACCCCCGCTACCACCTACACACACTCAGCATGACACTCACACACACCCAGCATGACACACACCCAGCATAGCACAAAAACACGCACACACACCCAGCATAGCACAAAAACACGCACACACACCCAGCATAGCACAAAAACACACACACACACACTCAGCATCCGTCGGACACAAGTGGGGGGTGGGTGGGGGGGGAATGGCAATGCATGCGGGCAGGGAGAGTACTTACTTCCTCAATCAGCCCTGTAAAGGAAGGCGGACGTCACTGCTCCTTCTCATATAGAGCAACCATTCCCCCCAACCCCCCCCCCCCCCCCCGCAAAAAAAACTATTGGCAGCGGGCCAACTCGCGTCAGGCCAATCAAATAAGGGGATTAAAAAAAAAAAATTCTCGGCGTGAGCATGGGAAAATTGAAAGAGAACCGCATGTGTTGTAGGGGCGGCCATTACGGATCGCCACCGAGCCAAATCCGATCGCTCCTGGCGAGCGGGCGACCGAATTTGTCGAGCACTGCCTATGACCATCATTATCTAATTAGCAGACCAAACCTATAAAAGTCCTGAAAACAGAGGACATCAACTAAACATCATCATTACACTAACAGGGGGCTTTCAGTACTACTTATTGGTGCGTGCCTTGAGGCAGTCATTTGCTATTTCTACTACATTTAATAGGTATGGTATACAATCAATTGGATGGTCGGCAAACGTTCGCTGGGAACTTGAAGCTGGGATTATCAAAACAAGCACCTGAGGTGCTGCATAGTCATATGTTCCGTCTGCTCCGTTCTACAATTTTGGCATGTCTCTTCCCCTTAGTGCATGCCAGTTTTACACACATTCTTAATTGCCCAACATAACGGCCGTCTACAGCAGGAGAGGCATAGGAAGCACAATTGGCATACTAAATAGTGTCTAGATGTATGTGTGCCCAGTGTTCATGTGCCATGTGCCTTGATTTAGAAAACGTTATCTAATTGGGCAAAGGAAGGTTGATATGACTAACCATTTTATGCAAACGTGGCCCACACCTAGATAAGATATTGGCAAGTAATTGAGATGAGGGATCATGATAATTATCACTTTATTCTGCATCATATGTATGTGCATTTGTTAGTTTTTCTTCAAGACTTTGTTGCCACCATTGCATTTATTTCAATAATGACCTTTGTGGATCAGTGGCCGGTCCCTGACGTTGACTCACTTGGAAAATATAATAATAGCAATCTTTATTTCTAAACATTGCACAGCATGTGTGATTAGACCTTCTTCGAGTGGGATAATTCTGTTGTAATAGTTTTGTCAGGCTTCATTTCACAGCACATGATTCTGATATTTTCATATTAATAATGACAGTGATATATACAATACCTTAATTGTTATAATTTGGACAGGAATCAACAGTGTCAGTGGGTGTTTTTCTGGCTTCATCTACCATCTTGCTAAATGTCACCAAATTTGTGTTTAAATTGGAGTTACATCGATAGAGTTGCTTGAAGTGAATTTATATAAGCTATTTACACGGCTTTGAGACACAACAATGCATTTTATATGCGGTTTCCCTGCAAACACTAATGAATTGCGACAGTTATTCACTAATGTAATTAATGTCCCATCTGGCACATTTAAGCCAATGTTGTTCTAATTTGAATAGTTTAGTCTAAAGCGCGTTGTATTTATTTGCGGACAGGTACCAACCTGGTTTAGGTTATGAACAGGCCAAATGCTCTCAAGAGAAAGAAATGCTGTCGGCATCCGAAAGAGAGTCAATGATGAACGAGTCACAGATTATTATCCTGCAAGAACAAGGTTTCAGTTTTCACACTCTTCTACATCCACCCAGCCACCCAACGGAACAGTCTGCGTCTGTCGTTAGCTTTGCGGTTAGTCTACTGGGTAAGATCGGTTTCCTTTCATGACAGTTGCACTTACATTTTAACGGAGGGTTTACTTATGCTTTTTTGTTTAGTATCAATATTATCTTGAGTGCTACATCATCTCTCACCATAAAAATAAAGAGGGGTAAAATCTAAGGCAAAAAGCTGTTTTGGTTCTTAAACTTGTCCACCTTCATTTGTCAGATATGTACAGAACAAATGGGACATTTACACCTATCCTGAATTTGTTTTTAAAGGGTCACACAACCAAAAATGAAACTCATTGCACTAAGAATGATTCCATATAAAAAAAAACTCTAGATATCCGTACAAAATATAATGTCCTTCTCCATGATAACATCACCTTCTTGTTTAAACGCTTCAAAATAGAACAAACCAGAGTTCGTAATCTTGAACTCTGTAGGTAAACATTTGTCCTTCTCAATTAACCAGACCTCTTATTCCTTGATATCGCTAATCGCCCTGTTGCAAGTGGAGCAAAATCAATAAATAATACCTTGATCTATTTAGATTTAATTAAGATCTGCCATGTGCAATAACAGTGGCAGAAAATGGAAGAATTCTATTCCATTTACGTGAATTCTATTTAATGTTTAACAGCATTTTAGAGACCGCAGAGAGGGTTACAGGCACACAATTGAAGGTGGTAATAAAGGCAATTTGCCGGTGCACATGGAGAGGGGGGAGACCCAGTGCTGCCCCAAAGAAGTCACGGAGCAGGAAGGAAGCGACCAGGCACTCGGTCTTACAAAAAGTTTAATTTATTAGCAAATCCAGTTCCAACATTTTGACTGCATACACAGTCTTTATCTAGGTGATGGCATTTTAAAACCACAACAGCTATTTTTAAAGGAGCAATCCTTGCTATATCCTACATGTGTTTTTTTTTATATATATAAATCAGTTCTTGGTATTGCATAATACTTACGAAAAACATTTTTTTTCTTTTAATTCAGCTCACTTCCCCAGCAGTGAGAACTCTTTGCAACACTTTCCTGTTGGTGATCATTTGTTGCCAATATTCCCAGCAGTTTGAGTTGCAAACGTTCAATAGATAATGTTACTTTAGTTATTTAAGAATACATTGTAGCCGCTGAGTTACACTGACTGAAGGATTCATTGAAACTGAAAGGCAGCCATTTAGTGAACCCTGGGAAGCAGGATCTTTGCTGATCAATCGCGGGAGAACTAATCAACCGATGGCTTAGGTCATTCGTTTTCAATAAAGCTAAATCGAAGCTGCATATGTTAAACAAAATAATGGTTTTTTTTTTTTTTTAAAGTGCCGCTTGGATTGCCTTTAAGAGTTAGACAAACTAACTCCTTTTAAAAATGTGAACTTCAGGGCACTAAAGGGCTTATAAATGTAGCTGTCCAACAAAATACATACTATGTAGATCCATAATTAAAAAATATTGTGTTTTGATATTATTTTGTTTTCTCCACAGCCTTCCTTATTTGTGCCCTAAGTGTCCTCACAACATATGGCATCCAGGCCATCGCTAATTTAGAAGCTTGGAGCATGGTACTTCTTGCTGTGCTTATTGTACTCATCTTCTTGATTGTGTTCATTATATGGAGGCACCCTCAGAACCAGCACAAAGTAGCTTTCATGGTAAGTAACGCCAATGTTCATTTAGTCTCTCTCTTGCTTGCATTAGGCAACAGAGTTCTACAGTACCCAAAGCAGAACAACAACTGCACTTGCAAATGCTTGATTATTTGTTTTTTTGTTATTCGCATAAAGATAGGGAGCGATTTATGGTCTGCCTGCCTGCAAAAGGGGAGCAGAAGTAAGGATTTCTATGTACTGCAATGGGATTTTTTTCTTTGATAAATCTGGTTCAAAGTCTTTACATCCGTTTTGCAGCCGGTAGACATTGATGATGTTTAATTATCAATGTCGGTTTTTTCCCCCCACATAAATGGTTAAACTGGCTTTGGGAAATAATTCTGGCTTCTTCCAAACCAAGGGATTGTCAGAACATATGTTACTTTTCAGATTATCTAAGACTTACATAGTTACATAGTAGATGAGGTTGAAAAAAGACATAGGTCCATCAAGTTCAACCTATGCTAAATTTAGACAACAGATACTTTATCCAATATCTATACTTACTTATTGATCCAGAGGAAGGCAAACAAAAAACCCCATTAAGGGGAAAAATTAATTCCTTCCTGACTCCAAGAATTGGCAATCGGATTAATCCCTGGATCAACATCCTTCCCATGTATACTTATTTGGTATATCCCTGTTTACCTTTCCCATCTAAAAAGATGTCCAACCTTTTTTTTGAACAAATCTATTTTATCTGCCATCACAGTCTCCACGGCTAATGAATTCCACATTTTAAAAGACTGGTTTTTTTTTAGTTTTTTTTTATATTTATTTTTTTTTTTTTTTCTTATTCTTTTCTGCAGGTACCATTTCTACCGTTTCTGCCCATTTTCAGTGTCCTGGTAAATGTATACTTGATGGTACAGTTAAGTGGTGACACCTGGATAAGATTTAGTATCTGGATGGCACTTGGTAAGAGCGTTAGAATGGCTTTGTAGTATTCTTGTGATGTCGTAGCCTGTCATCTCTGCGATCTCGAATAATAGCTCTGGAATCATGAAGGAGATTTAAAGCAGATGATATAAAGGCAGCCAAAGCATGAACTTTGTATAAAATCACTTTCAATTTACAAGCAGTGTGACAACTGAACCTTAAAAAAAAATCCTGCACCTGAATTCCCCATTCAGTTGGATTAATTAGTGTATGTACATTTTTAGTGATTATGTACATTTTTACATTTCCTAAAAGAATAATTGGTTATAATTTGGGTAACTGTGAGGCAAGCCAGTAAACAATATTTGTTTGCAGAAACCAATGAGGTGACTTCTGCTACTGTTCTGATAACAGCTGCAGACATCCCGTACCTATACCCACCAACAAACTCCACATCAACATTTTGATGGAGATATAGGCTGGTCTTCCTTCATATCCTATTTTGTTACCCCATAGTGGCTAATAGACAGCAAATTAGGGATACAAACCAGAATGAGATCAATATTATACAGTTGACCTGTATGAAACACCCACATGGGTGAATATATCAGTAACAGTGTGTGTATACACTCCACTGTGATCACTTATTACTGTTGCCAAAATCCTTTATCCCCTTTAGTGGAAACAGCGGATGGCAGGCCTGCAATGCATTGCTTTACTTTACTTTCAGTGACTTTCTGTGCTCACTAGATCCTAATTATTGTACATTTAGTTAAGTATTAGTGCAAAGAAAAACATATTGGATCATTTATTTTACTAAGCTGGTGTACTCCATAAGACACCTTCAAGCTTGGCTTGGTATATGTGGACTCTTACGTTCCATTTAAGTGAATGGACTGTAGCGTGTCTGTTATTGCATAATAAGTATGGTGTTTTATGGCATGTTCACTTTAATAGACCAGAATGTGTCTTCCAGCATCAAAGATGTCTTATGGAATAATACTTCTTGGTAAATATCACCCATAGTCCTTCAGTCTTCAGAGCAAATTTCCTTGGTATGCACATTTATTTTGGGAATGAAGTATTGATAAGAAAATCCTTTTTTTAATATTTTTGCCACATCAGAGACACTGTACATTTGATATTTTTGAATTCTGTAACTGTCTGTAATATATTACAGTTAAAGTATTTGTTGGTAAGATTTTTTTATTACTTTTGATTAAGTTCCTTCAACCAATGATATCTCCTCTATCACTGAAAATGGGATAACTTACTGCTTACTTCATCTTGCGTCTTTTGACTGTCATCTACTGTGCATTTTAAACAGCCGTTATTTTCATAACCATTGTCCCCTGTTGCAAAGTTATAATGTTTTCTGAAATCCTACAGTAATACAATTATTGCATTGGTATTTTCTCCTTTTTTAAAGGTTTCCTCATTTACTTCGCTTATGGCATCAGCCACAGTGTTGAAGGCAAGCACAAGAAGAATGAAGAAGAGGAAGACGATGCAGACTCCGAAAACAGTGGCACAGTCGACAAAAATGTGGGGAAAGAGGACGAGGAGGAAAATGCAAAAGAAAGTGATCACTTTATTTTGCATGAAAGGACAAGTGAATGCTAGTTCATGCCAACTTCAGTAGAAGTCTTAAAATGTATCTTTGAAGCAGTGAACTGTACCTGAGATAGGTTACATTGCCATGCGTTTGCTGTTTAAAGTGCTTGCCCTGAAATGCTGGAGAGACTGTGGAGCATTGTAAGTCAGATCTCTGTTCTGTGGGTCTCTCTGTGGTCTCCTAAAAGTACATATTTGTGACTATTTACCATGTATACAAAAAGAGAGAGAGGGGTAGGTTTTTTTTTTAAGTCTTGCTGCTAATCAATTTGAAGTCATTTTATCTCGGAAGTTTCAGTGTCGGTTTCTCTTACTCTGCAACCGTTTCTCAGTATTTGGATCGATGTATTTAAATGTGCAATCCACTCTACTTTTATAAACAAAGGTTTTCATTGACTATTGAAAGGGCAACACGGCACATTCCTAAAGGCCCCTCCTAAACGTTCTTGGTCCTTTCTAATTAAATGAAAAATGAATATAATGAAATGAATCTAGCAATCTTATGTCATTGCCATCAATTGGGAGAGAGAAAGAATAAACTGTGTTGAGCCGAGCAGTGCATTCTGGGGGCTGGAACACTGGCTCCATGGTAAGAGCCTCTCATAGTGTCTCTTTGATACTGTGGCAATGCTTTAAACAAATCTTTTTTTTATATAAATCTGTTACATTTAATACTTGTTTGGAACAACGTTAGAGAAGTACTTGGAGTTGTCCACTCTTTCGTATGATGTGTTAAGTCTGAATTTGGTTGGGATTGCACCTTTAAATAGCTAATTTTCTGGTTTTAGTGGCTTGAAACAGAGCTGCAAAAGTGCAGATCAAGAATATCTTGCATCCTTCGCTGATTTTAGATATTTAAATTGTTCCGGTGATCCTGCGCTTTATAAGTCCAGTGTTACAGTCGCTTTCAATCTGTTCTGCTTAGTTAGCAACATTAGCGGAAGCCGGGTTGCCACTGCAAGAAATGACTAACTTTCCAAAAGTATCACAAGAAGCAGCAACTTCCATCCAAAATATACCTTTAGCAGTTCGTCCGTTTTGAATCTTCTCTTTGTGACACTAAGAACATATGCAAGTCTACAAATGCTTTTTACACCAAACTATTAAGTACTTAACCTGGAAGATACAGAATCTATCGCCAATACAAAAAGCTCAGCACGCATCTATACATTGGTAAGATGTGCCACGTGACTCTACAGATCTGCAGCGAAATGCTTTGCAATTTTCACTGGCACTCGAGACTTGTGCCTAACCATTGGTTTTAAACAAAAGTTGCTATGCTGACAAAGTGTCTTTAATACTAACATGTAAAATAGGTATTTGTATGTACAGTGCACATTTGAAATCTCCAGTAAAACATTTGACTCATTTAGAATAAAGTTATATATGTTATCTCTTTAACCGCTAGAGAGGCCTGTAACACACTGAGGTCCCACGCAATGCATTGCAGGCCTCAGTAACTAATAGCAGTTATAACGCAACATGTACTGATGTATAGTCTAACACTGTTACATTGCTAGCTGAAAGCACTAATCATTTCATTTGAGATATTTGAATAGTTCTACACTATACCTTGTACTGTTATTTTTGTTCCCCCTTAAGGTCTGCTAAATCATGCGAGCGATGAACCTTTTTGTGTGAAACAAGACGGGTTCTTAACATTTTGTGTATATATATATGTGTATGATTGTATCCTACATTTTCATTCGGCCAGAAAGAATCTGAGATTACCTTTTGACCCACAATGCGTGCTTACAATAGCATACATGTAGGTGTGGTGATGTGAACCCCTACTGCCAGAAGGGCCTCTAACAGAATAATCCCTGCAAGGCCAGATAACCCACTATTATGTAACTGTACCGCTGTTCAATAATACCTACTTTTTGCATGGGTGTTCCCTTCAGCCTATATTCCTTTCTCAATGTTTGCTTGTCTTTTTCTTTCTGATGCTGGAGAAGCCAGTAGTGTAGATCCTTTGCAGCGCGATACAGGCCCAAGCAGTAGCGCTAAAGTGTTAAAACCGCCATAATGAGCTGATATCATCAGTATTACTAGGAATAAGGAGTCATAATATTTACAATTTCATTTACAACACAGTCCAAAACACATAACTGAACCGCCTCCCGATAGACGTTGCCTATTTATTTACTGCGTATGTCCATTTTTAGTTGAAATGAACATACCATCCTACCCACTTACTGGTATCTGCCCTAGGGAAATCTGATGTTGCTGGTAGATGCACTGGTTACCACACAGAGTTCTGGGAGTGCGGTAAAACGGTGCACTCATGATGAGCTTGTAACTGCACGTTGTTTGTACGTTGTGCATTTGGGATAAGTAATAACATATAAAAGGTTCATTACTTCATCTGTCCAACACTTGTGCTGAGAGATAAAATGTTGTTTAGATGTATTTTTTTTTTCCCTAAAAATGTGAGAAAGTTGCTACTGCTCTTTGGGGGTAAGTCAATATGCTCTGAAGTGTCCAGTTGGGCCAACGGGTCAGGATCTCAGGATATCCCTGCTGCAGCACAGGTGGCTCTGTCAGAGACTGAGCCACCTGTGCTGAAGCAGGGATATCCTGAAGACCTGACCTGTTGGTGGCCCTTGAGGACCGGAGTTGCCCACCCCAGACTTTCAGAGAGAGGGGCCCCTGATTTAAATAAACAGTAAAAAAAAATATATATATATATATATATATATATATATATATATAGATAGATTGTATTGACCAGTATATAAAATAACTCTAAAGCTATTTAGGTTGATATTTTGAAGGTTGTTACGGTCATTTCCCCTTTCTCCCAGTAGAAAGTACATTTGATATTGTGTGATGCTAATCTTTTCTCACTTTAGCTGTCCAAAGCACAATCTGATTAACATACCTTCAATGCGCAGGCAATCGCAATACCTCCATTTTGTTATTTTTTCCACAAGCAGAAACTATTCATGATCCAATTTGCTTTTGCAACCCATAGGGTTATCGCTGTGAACGTCATTAAAGTTACTGTGTAACAGCTCAAATGAAAATACCCAATTGTTCCAAAATGTTACATTTACAATTGCATTTACAGTTTCAGTGTTATCCGAAAGCCAGTGTTTGTAAATATAATTTCATGTCAGGCTTTATTAACGCAGTGCCAAAGCTTTCAATAATAGCACACTAAATTCACAGATAATTACTTTCTCTGAGACATGCAGGTGACACACAGCTCTGATTTGTTATCTAGCCCTATTTCCATGCTTTGCCTAGCAATATCCGTATTGGAAATAGACATCAGCTGCATTGAAACATTTTTTCTTTGCAGATTTTCTTCTATATATTCCGAAGCGTCCATTCAGGATGGTTTTTGGGGGAATCCCCATTGAAGTTAATGGGGATTTTCAATGGAATAGTATTACCCCCTTAGGCTACGGTCATAGTGCGCGTGATGCACGCATGGCACGATCAAAACCATTCAATCAGGCCGGCCATTCTGCGCGTGAAGAGACAACAATTTTTTCTTTTTCACAAGACCGCCGTGTCACGGATCGCTCAGGCGACAGTCGCGCGCGCGACCCTGCACTGTGTCCGCGCCTTAGTCTAATGTTGCAGTTAAAGCTTTCTATAGACACTGATTTAATGCGATACATAGTTACTTGTCAGAAAAGTGTACGTTCCTTTGTATTTCTTGACTAGTTTTGCTACATACGCTATACACAATGAATTCTTCCAAAATTGAAAGCGAGATAATATAGTCGTCGTAGAGGTAAAAGTCATTAACTACATTCTTTGAGTACTGAGGAAAAGATGAATAAATGTCATTTTTGACAGCAAAAATTCTGTATTTAACAAAGAAGGTATTTTGATATGACAACTTCTGAAGATTAGGAGCACTTAATGAGTTTTTCAATTGAAAGATCAAGAAATTCCAAGTCTGGAAGTGCGTTTTTGCCCAAAATGCACTTAATGACTTACCTGTACAATGGCGATATTAATTAATTGTGTTTGCTATTTCCTACTGGTGTTAAGTCTATACTGTAACTGTACAGTCCATTTTCGTGGCCACTTCTTCAGTGCTGGAGAGCCAACTAACATATATGTTCTGAAGCACAGTAGGCGTGACCATGCTGCAGACTGGCAGGAGGCATGCTCAAGATATAGAAAAACCATTGCTTCTGCATTAAACCGTGAAGAAGTGGAGCTATTGATTAATGACAGGTTTTCTTCTCGATTTAGAAGGGTTATCCAGTCTATCTCCCCTATGTCATTTCTATTGCCTTCCATGTACTCTTTAGATTAAACACAGACTTATTTATTTTTGCCAATAATATGCAAGTGAAAATGTCAGCTGTAGGCTTTTAAGGTTTGTTTCAGCATTTATGGAAAAAAGACAATATAATACAACATATTGACTTCAATGTGTCATGTAGCAAATGTTCTAGGAAAATAACATTACCCTGGCTTTGAGCTCTTTTCTGTAAAAGTATAGGTCAGATCTATATTCTGAGTTGGTATGGAAGACCAAGATGGAATAACGTCTGCTTTGTCACCATGATCGTTTTGTAATTGCCAAACGAACTACTGCATGTGTTAAATACATTTGCCTGTTTCACTAGCTTGCTGGATAGTCTTATTTCTGATATATTTTATACTACTTTTCTGTTCATTATACTTGTTTTTCCTAAGGACTGGAGATGTTAAGTTCATGAGTGAGGTGTTTAAGTAAATGTGGATATCAAAGTGTTAGGAAACAAATGGTTTGTGTTCATATTCAGAGAGATGCTGTGAAACCAAACCAGAGGCTCAAGAGTTACGAGTGACTACAAAATAGAGTGCACTCAGCTGACCTGAGTTCTATCCACAGAAGGCCTAACAGCGCAGACACACTTGGCAACATATCCAGGAGCTGTAATAGGATTGTAGGATTTAGCAATGTAACAGCCTTTTAATATGTCATATGATTGTCAGAATGTGAGATAAATGTAACAGATTTCTAAAGTCAGGCTTGAAAACGTCCGTGGGACACGAAGGAAAGAATGCAATAGCTTGTGGATTATGACTGTTCTGTAAAGCCATTTGTACAAATTCACAACATGGGATCAGTGAATTGGCATTTTAAGCTGTTTTAAGTTTATAGTAAAGTCAATAAATTGTGGACATTACCAGGAAAAGAACAGAACAGACCCTTGAAATGTTAAGCAAATCTACAGTGATGGGGTGTTGCAATTGATTTCAATTGGAGTTTCTTTGCCCTGATCGGCGCTACCGCAGATGAATTAATAAACTGCTGCAGAATTATTTCCTTATTTATTAATACGACCCAAAAGAAAAGCCTTTTTAGTGATATTTGTTATTGTGATCCTGATAGAATATTTGGACTATGTTTTCCCAGCTACTAAGCATATTAAAATATAAAATAATTATTAAAATGCTAGTGACTTTGCTACATTACTGAAAGCTTTCACTTTATTGCAACTCTAGTATATTTTGCTAAATGGGACTACTGCTCTAAGTTTAAATTAAATGATGTATTGTTTAGTACACTGCTTTTGCTGCAAATATGGGCCTGAGGGTGCAGTCACTTGTGTGGCTGTATATTATAGCAGATCTGCTTGCCACTAAAACAACAATAAGGCCGTGCTTATAGTGCCGTCTATGGCGACACGGCGGGTGACGTCGCCACCGGCGAAAGTTATGTTACGCCGGGCGGCGGGGTCCCGGGATTCCTGCAATTTGATTTGTTCAAGGGCTGTCTCGTGACGCGACAGCCCTTGAAAAATCAAATTTTGCCGGCTTCCAGTTTCCGCTCCGTCGCTTTGTCACCGTCGCGCGCACTATAAGCACACGGCGGCGGCAATGTATTTGTTTTCGAGCGGTGTCGCCATCGCTGGCACTAGAAGCGCGGCCTAAGGTGTATGTAACATGCAATATGAAAAGTATTTTTAATGGATGTTTGTCAGTGCAATCGCTAACTGCTTCAAAAGGGCTATTCCCAGTCACCTCTGCTACAGTAATGTAAATCCTTACAGAGGAAGTCAGGGGCAATAATTGCACTGTTTGTGGGGATGTATCTAAATTGGCCAATTTCCAAAACTCTTAAGTAAAATTCTGGTCATTTTTCCCTTGCAGCATGACGCATGGGATCCTCCCTTATAACAATTGGCGCCGAGTTTAACGCCACGTCAGACCTGACGCACACAAAAAAAAAACTGCACCAGTTATAAGTGCAGATTTTAAAACCTCTTCTAGTATTGCACCGACAATCTCCTCCCCAAACACCTTTAACAACTCTCCAGAGCGCTCATGGGTGTAAGTGGAGCAAAACACCTTGATACATCGAAACAAATACAATAGGACACCATGGCACCTGTTTTGGAGTAATGCACCAGTTTGCGATACTTAATACATATCCCCTTTTGTTCTTGCTGTACATGTGCATTTTATGGGATTTCTGCACCTGTGAACTACTGCTGACATATTACTGAACCCAAATCCGTTGTTTCCTTTGGGATTGTAAGAGATGTGTGCAGAGGTACATATAATGGAGACCAATTTGGGTCAAATGATATCTTGGTTTTATTGAGCCTGTTCCTTTATCCAGGCAAAACATACAAAATCACCAAAATAACAAATCCCTATCCCTTTGTAAGGACTAACTTACTTCCCCAGACCCTATCTGCAGGACTGGAGGGATATTCCCATTACCAGCCTATCACCCCAAAGTCTCAGGCGGTACCTTAAGCAGGTGGCCCTCCATATCAATCTGTGGCAGGTTCCTCGGTCCTCTGTGTCCAGGAAATATAGGTGTCTGGGTGTCTTGATCTAAGCACAGCCTTTGTGCTCAAGACAGTGTCTGTGTGCAGGCGTCTCTGCTCTCCTTCTGTCAGCCCACATGTGAGCTAAGGAATCTCTCCTGTTTCCAACAGGAGGCTTTTCTTACAGACTTAATTGGCCAGGTGGAGTCTGGTTAATCGCCTGCTGCACTTAACCAGATCCCTGCTGGATTTTCGAGAGAGTTACTTCAATCGGGATAAGTCCCTGTTACAGGGATCCTGCTAAATAATGTGAACATTACATAACAACTAATATATATGTGTCTTTGGATTAAGAATTTTGAATCCCTTTTAATCCTGGGGGAGCACTGCAAGACATTGGAAAGTATTGCATTCCAGCCTCCTCTTGCAATAGTATTTTAGGGACTCAAAATAACATTGCACCCAAGCTGGTTCATCTATTTAAGCATTTCAAGCTGTTATGCTATGTGCAGGATTATTAATTCAGGGCCTTTACGATATAGCACATCCAAACAGGCATAAACCACCAATAAAATCAATTACCTTTTTCCCCACCCTAAGTGAGATCATGTAGCTACCGGTGTATTCTGGTGAGGGTGCCTACCTGTTAGGTAGAACAGAAGACCTGAGATCTCCACGATGGTATAGGGAGACATCAGGACAGGCTATCGGGGATGGTTCTTCGGTCAGCGCAGCACCCCCAGCCCAGGAGGATCTTGGTTCAGCCAGGATGAACCTCATAGGCAACCCTTCTTGTGGTCTCACACTCCAAACATCACACCAGAGAGGGTATAACTGGGGTTTATTGGGTACATCATAGATATTACAGGTTCCATTCCCTGAAGGCAGAACCCCAGGCTTGAGGCCCTGAGCACCCCTCCTCCTCATACCTTACCCCCTAATAGGGCAAGGCCTCAGCCCACTCCTATCCAGGAGAGACTTACTGCTGCGTCCTCATAGCAGGGAGGGCAGCACAGAACTAACTCCCAGAACCCTTACTCTAACCTCTACAGGGAAACCCCCACCTTCCCAGGAGAGTGAATTGTAAGCCAGCCTCCTATCAGTGATAGGCCCTCTTGTAATACCCGGCTACGCCTGAACTTTATTAGGTAACACACATATAACAATACAACCAGGCCCTGGAGGATTTGTTCCCAACACTGCCCACTCGTTACTGGGACTTACAGTGCTAGAGGGGCCAGAGAATTATTAGTCCAAGGGGACTTGGCTACATAAGGAAATGCATCTATGTAAAATTTTAGGAAATGTATGTTATGCTTTTAAAATACTGTTTTTAACATGATTATGTGCTGTTAACTGTTGCTTTTTCATAATTGTATTTGTATTGCTTTGATCCCTAGTGATGTATGTTGTTTAGTTAACCCGCTTTCCTAGTGGAATTGCCTACACTACAGTGTGTGCCTCCCTAGAAGCTCATTGGTCAAGTAAATAGCTGATATTTGACCTAAAACAGCAGTGCTAACATTTTTCTCAGTATATCAACCTATTTATTTGTTGGTATTCTCTCCTCTTGTGGTGCTTAGTGTTTTGGGCCGCCCGTCTTTGCCACCCACATTATTGTATTTCATTGTAATAAAGGCTATGCAACCTTTAATGGCTCCACCAGTTCCACAACCCCCTGTCACGTTTTGCCCACCTCTCTGCTGATCTTGTTCAGTTATCTGCTGTATTAAACGCATTTGAATGTAATAGAGGGGCACCAGAAGAGATTAGTGAAACTGGACGACACAGAACAGGGACAGTGATTAAGTAGGGGAGGTTTTTAAAAGTGTTACATTATAAAAAGAAATGAGAGAACGCGTTGATTGGTGTTTGTCTCTGCAAGTCAAATATCGAGTACTGCTAGTTTCCCACAGAATAGTGTTTACCTACAACAGTAGTGCGTTACAAACTAATGTCTTTACATTTTTTTTATAAGTGCAAATCTGTGTTCTCCGAATGGTATGTATGATGTCATTGATAGAGGGTGTAAGTGTCTGTATTCAGTTATCTGATATCTGTGGGGGGGGGGGGGGGAAGCTGATGTTTTCTTATTGTAATATATATACGCTTTAAAGAACAGTGATCCTGTATTCTTTCTGTATTTCTGTATTTTTTACAATATATAAAAAGTTGTATGAAATTTTTTTTCCATTGTCTTCTGAATCTCTTCTTTCTTGTTGTCGAAAGTCCTATTACATTGATGATGTTTTCAGACACTGAGATGAATGATCCTTACCGCAACACTGCCTTCCATAGTGTAGTCTAAGATGAGTTTGCCAAGCTAATTTGATGAGAAGGGAATAATCATTCTCTTCCTTTTATTCACTTTTAATGTCTTCATTATTAAAATGTAATGCCCATGCATTGCATGCATATTCCATGAAAGAATATTGGTATATGTCCAACCATTCATCCCGAAGATGTAGCACCACAGCCTTCATCATTTTATATCAAGACACTGCCACACCATGCTGCTCTGGGCCCATATTCTATGAGCAGTGCTATTGCACAATACGACTCCAGGCTTTTGGAAGACACCTGACAGCCCAATCAAGTGTACTTTGGCTCTGGAAGAAAACTTGTGGAATAGCACTGCTGAGTTAGCAAGTAACTGCCTCTCCCAAACCACCAACAGAATGTGCAGGGAAAGCCTTCTTTTAAGTATGTTAAATTCCTCCTCATCAAATGCACTACCATGCTTAATGAGCACCATTCTGACACCCATCAAATTAGGATGACTATTAATCATCCAAGCAGCATTTTGACCCCAGCCTCATGTCCCATCAGATGAAAAGCTTCTTCTTAATCTCTGGTGTGAACCAGGAACTAAAGCAGATTATGTCAAGTATGAACCCTTGACATAGCATCCACAATTGTCAATGTTGCTATAATCAAGGTTCTCTCAGTTAACCCTTTGAGTGTTGGAGGGGATTCCACAGCCCCTGCCACACATGATCACGTGACCACCCTGACACTGATGATGGAAGGGAAGGAATTCTTCTGTTGCAACTCCTGATTGATCGCATTCGGCGCCCCAGAGGGCACAGAAGGCGATCTCCCTTAGAAAAAAGAGCAGACATTATGACATGGCAGCCCTGCATGATATACAGTAGTAGCTGATGGGGGGGAGACCTGGGGCAAGTGTTTCCCGGGTCCAGTGGCTACAGGAAGCCCAGCCAGCCAGTTCCTGGGAATGACTGTGAGCAGCGGGTTTGAGTGAGAGGTAATTGAGTGATAGCGCAGGGGGGGAGGAGTGGTAGAGGTGTAAGAGGGAGTTAGGACGAGAGAGATGGGTGAGGGGGGAGAGAGTGAGTGAGGAAGAGAGGAGGTAAGAGTGAGATGGAGAGAAATACATGGGGAGAGGGGGGGGGAATAGAGGAGGGGGGCTCACGTGGTGTGAAATTAGGGGGCTCGCTAGACTGCCAACATAGGAGGGGCGTCTGGGGCTATATAAATAAAGATATAAATACATACATAAGTTGAAAAGCAGGGGTCCTAGTACCAATCCTTGATGTACTCCACTCACAACATTAGCCCAACCTGAAAAGGTTCCATTTATTACAACTCTCTGTTGTCTGTCCTTCAACCAGTTTTCAATCCAGGTGGAAATATTTGCTTTATGTTGCTTTATTTTGTACAGTAACCTCGTGTAGCACCATATGAAAAGCCTTGTCAGAATCTAAGTAGACCACATCAACTGCATTACCCTGGTCTAAATTTCTACTTACCTCCTCAAAGAAACTAATACCTATCCTTCATAAATCCATACTGACCATTACTAATAATTTTGTTTCTATTATGTATTCCTGAATATTATCCCTTACTAAATCTTTAAGTAGTTTCTCCACTATTGATGTCAGGCCTTCAGGTTTGTATTCCCCGGTTGTGATCTAGCTCCCTTTTTAAATATAGGCACCACATCTGCTTTACGCTAACCTAACTTGATCAATGCCTCGAACCCTCAGTTGACTGACTGAATGCTTCTTCTCCATAAAGTGCTTGGCCTCAAAAGATTTAAAATTATTTGTTCTGACCATGCTCTTATACTCACTGATACGTCTGGTAGTTTACTCCATGACACAAAGGCATTTCAAGATGTAAATAACATAGTCAGAGTTACAGTTTAATAAGATGAAATATAAAAAAAATCTGTGTCTGTGCTTGCCATGATTGGGCGTCCGGTGGATTTGTCGGGTCCTTCTGCACCTTTGGCCAGTGACAGAAGACATTAATATACTGTATACTTCATTTAATTTTAAGAAATGAAAAGTCAAAAAGTGCTTTTTACTTGGCGTTCTATATTGAGAAACTTCTTTGTTTACATATGATAGATTTTGCACAAGGTTGGTGGCAGTCCTGATGGTTTAACCACTTTGTGCAAGAGATAAATCTGTCAGTTTCAATGGAACAGATATCCTTGTAAAATACTCATGGCAAAACATTGGCCTTCACACCATGAGAACTTGTTTAATTTGTGAAAACGATCAAACATAACGTGTATCTGTTCTCTTTCCAAATTGAAATGGAACTTTTTAGATATATTTTCAAATGCTACAGATGCAGCCACCAAGATTCGACCATTTCTCGGGAAGAACTCCTAGGCTAGGCATGAGATTTCAGCAAATGTTCACGTGTTTAGGTGCCAGTTTTCTAGTGTTTTGAAAGAGTGCAGAAATTGGATGCCAAATCTTAGGAATCACATGGATTAAGTACAAACAATCTTTTGCAGTTTGTATCTAGTGCCAGATTTCCTGTGAACTAAAAAACACCAGTCATCAAAGGCCAACAAAGCCCACAGCTACAACATTTTAGAATTGTGTTAACTGTATCTAGTCACATTGCAAAATGAGGTCATTTTAGTTAAAAAGTATTAACTCATGTGTAACCTAGTGTTCAGAGGTGTACCGCAAGAATCTTGCAAATAAACAGGAGTGCAAGGGTGTGGTCACTGCCAAGCTGGCAGTACTGTGGGCAGTCTCTGACTTTCCTTTTGATCGACAGGATCACTGTTGATTGTTAACTAGCCTCTGTGGCTACTGGGTACCAGTGTAAGAGACTAGGAGAACTGATGTACAGCAGTTGGAGGTTTCAAAACACTAGGACGAAAGAGATTTTTATATTCTGTACTCACAGGGTCCCTGATCTCCCATATGGTGAACTATGCTTTGGCGTGATGACCTGACAGTCTGATGGGGGGCCTGGTCCACTGATGGCTCCTGCCCCAGCTGTTGCTAACTAACTACAAGAATCTCTACAATTTATAACATAATATCAACCACTACCTCTGCATATGATTTGCACAACTTCTACAGGGAGGGGCAATACTCTAGAGCTGGGAAGTTAACCCTTTAGTGACTGAATTGCTGGCTACACTCTGCCCTAGGATTTTGTTGTTCTATTCAACATTTTATGCATAAAAATATATATGAGAGCTTAGAAGACTTTATATTAGAAAATGTATTGCAAGACATTGTTTAATAAAACACTACTGAGACTAATGGTAACATATTATTAACAGTATTGAAGGCACAGAGTTATGGGAGAGGTGAAGCTGCTGTGACAGAATGTGGACCACCAGGTTGCTTGAGCCACCCTCCACAGCCATTGGGTACCTGATACTGTGGGTGACAGCACCACATACACCAGAAAATGCGCCACCATGTTCTTGTAGATGATATAGTCGTGGCTGCATTCCCACGAGACGTTCATTCTGTACTTGATTGTGGGATTCAAGAGTGTTCCTGTCTTCCGATAAAGTCCAGATTGAGGTCCCCTATTCACCCCACTCTGTTCTCCTTGATGGTGTCTATAATATACTCTGGAACAGGGGTGCGCAAACTGGGGTGCACGAGGTTTTTTGGGGGGGTGAGGGCAGTTGCAGAGGTCTCACACTCTTCCCCAAGGTATTTAATTTAAATGCCGGGGGACCGCGCGAGGCCTCTGCAACCTCTACTTACTAAGATTCAGCCAGCTTCAGGACACGTGACCATGGCAACGCCGCGGGTCATGGGATGGCACGGTTGCCATGGCAACCTCACGTCAAATGACGCCCAGGTCACATGATGTGACGTCACACAACCCCGTTCGTCATTTGACGCTGCACCGAGTTAAGGGGGGGCGAGAACGGAGGTGAGCAGGCAGGGGTGCAGCAAGAAAAGTTTGCGCACCCCTGCTCTGGAACATACAGATATAGCAAACTTCATTGCTCCTACTGTTAACACAACAAATTGTATCATAATACTCTATCAGAGATTTGAGGGGATTCAATGGCTGAGCATTTCCTCTAATTCTTCACTACTGCAGATGGAGAGGGACCACAGTTATAGCACACAGTTATAGCCAATATTATATAGTTATTATGTATTTATAGGTAACAGAAATATAAATGGAAAGGAGTTGGACACGTCAATTTAGATGGAGAAAGTCCTACTGGAACATTCAAAACTGAAAGTGGGCAAGTCAATAAGGCCATATGGGATACATCCAAGAATTCTGAAAGAGCTTAGGGGGTGTTCTGGCAACACCATTAACAGATCTATTTTTGACTAGTCCCAGGTGTACAGTAGTTCCAGATGACTGGAGAAAGAGGAAGAAAGAAAGATGCAGGTAACTACAAACTTGTGTTCCTGACATCAGTGGAAAACGTTATGGCAACATTTCTGAAAGAGAATTGTTAACTACCTAAAGTCCAGCAACCTACCAGATCCCAGGTGGCATTGATTTTGCTGTGGGGGACAAATGTCATTGATTATTTTACTGCGTGACTAAGATAATAGATCAGGGTGGAGCACTAGATGTACTTTATCTAGATTTTAGTAAGGCCTTTTTACGCTGTACCACATACAAGACTGATAAAAGGGCTGCAGTGCTTGGGATTGGACTCTAAGGTAGTACAATGCATAAGACACTGGTTGAAGGATAGGCAGCAGAGGGATGTGTTAATGGACTACATCAGAGGAGGAGAACGTAACCAGTGTAGTACCTCAGGGATCTGTACTGGGACTGGTGCTCTTTAATATCTTTATTAGTGACATTACAAATGGTTTGGATGGGAAAGTATGCCTTTTTGCAGATTACACAAAGACCTGCAACAGGGTTGACAATCCAGGGTTGTAATCAAAATGAATAATGGTTTAGGTAGATTGGAGGAATGATCAAGAGTGTGGCAACTACAATTTAAAACCAAAAAGTGTAAAATAATGTCCTTGGGTCACCAAATTCCAAGGACAGAATACAGGATTAATGGCACTATAGTGTCAGATACTATAGAGAAAAGTGACAGCGTGGCATCAAATGACGTTACCATGGTAATGCGACGACCGTGCAACGTCACTTTATTTATTTGACGCTGGATTCTGAAGGAGAACATACAGAACACCTACAAGCTCATATTAAACCCCCAAAATACCCACAACATATATATAAGCATATATGTTTCACAGAGGAGTGCTACTGAGCATGGCAATATATATATTTAAAACCAGAGACATAACATAAAACACAGACAAAGCTCAGTGCACATCCAGAAAAACTTATATACGGTACAGTGCCTAAATATACATGTATAAATAACTAATAAATAAAATGGTCTTTTAGTTTAACATTTTGGCCAAATTGTTGTAAGCCCTTGAGCCAACTGCACGGCAGACCACGTTTCAAGGGTCCCTACACTAATGTAGATTCTTAATAACCTGTGCATTGCCAGGAAGAAGGATTTATAATAAATCTGTCAATATTAGTTGCAAAAGTTCTAAGTCTGATTGAAGCTTTTATTAACCTGTACATTACCAGGAAAAGCACTCTGTAATAGAATCGTCACAATCACACTGTAAGCGGGCAAGTTCCCCTGAGAGTGGGAGATGCCATGGAGTGAGCTTTTAACCATTTAAATGTGGGAGGGAGTGAGCTTCAATTAGGTAGGAGGTTACCACCCTTCAATCAGCTAAGACTAGCTGAACAAGAATTATAAAACATACAGAACACCTACAAGCTCATATTAAACCCCCAAAATACCCACAACATCTATATAAGCATATAAGTTTCACAGAGGAGTGCTACTGAGCATGGCAATATATATATTTAAAACCAGAGACATAACATAAAACACAGACAAAGCTCAGTGCACATCCAGAAAAATGTATATACGGTACAGTGCCTAAATATACATGTATAAATAAATAATAAATAAAATGGTCTTTTAGTTTAACATTTTGGCCAAATTGTTGTAAGCCCTTGAGCCAACTGCACGGCAGACCACGTTTCAAGGGTCCCTACACTAATATAGATTCTTAATAACCTATGCATTGCCAGGAAGAATGATTTATAATAAATCTGTCAATATTAGTTGCAAAAGTTCTAAGTCTGATTGAAGCTTTTATTAACCTGTACATTACCAGGAAAAGCACTCTGTAATAGATTTGTCACAATTACACTGTAAGCAGGCAAGTTCCCCTGAGAGTGGGAGATGCCATTTCAGCAGACTTAAAAGTAGGTGAGCAATGTAACACAGCTAAGCAGAAAGCAATCAGGATGTTAGGGAGTGTAGGGAGAGGTATTGGCAGCAGAAAGAGTGGGGTGGTGATGCTACTTTATAGATCATTGGTGAGATCTCACTTAGAGTACTTGATTCAATTCTGGACACCAGATCTCCGGAAGGACGTAAATACATTAGAGATGAAGGGCTACTAAAATGGTGCATGATCTACAGCATAAGACTTAACAGGAAAGACTACAGGACCTTAATATGTACAGGATACAGGATAGAAGGGAGATGGGGGATATGATAGAAACTTTCAAATATAAAAAGGGATTCAACAAAGTAACAAGAATATTCCAAGGCAAGAGAAATGCTAGAACAAGAGGCCATTTTCTGACAGTCTAGGACATTTGGTCGCAGCTGTTTCACATTTTGGTTGTCTAATGTCTCCATTCGTGTTCATGCAGCTGGCAGAGTCAATCTAAAATCTTGCCTTGGTGAAACAGTGAATGTTTTCTCCTGGTCTCTGTCCCTCTGGTGTTTTTAGACTCCTTCAGCCAGACCAACTACGGCGATACCTGGCGATTAAATGCAGGATGAGGTGGGTGGGATCTCTGGTTCGTATTTGTATTTGATATATACCTACAAGTAGCACTCATGCTCAATTGGTATATAGGATAAAGAATAGAGGTCAAGAGCAGGTACATTTCAGGAAGTTTATTAAAGATAAATGGGGTTAAGTATTTGGGGAAGCAACAGTAAGCATGCTACCTGCAAACTACAAACTACCTACAAACTACAGTATATGGGATAAAAGTAGGTAAATTCTTGAAGAGGAAGGATCTCCATCTCCTAGGCATTACCAAACCCTACATCATCCCTTCACATGTTGTCTCCCCTGCTGCACTCTCATACAGTAGACTTTCCTTTCGATGCACACCTAGAGTTGTGGACAGACTTTCTCCATCCTGCACATTTGAAATCATGTTCCCCTTTCCCTCACTCTTATTCTCATCCTTTGAAGTTCATACTGACACACATACTCTCTGCCTGAGAGACTTGAACATTCCTATTGACAACCACACAGTCTCTGCTGTCTCCCAACTTCTCTCTTATGCACCGTGATGGACACTCCCTTCACTTTGTTTTCTACTGATTTTGCTACCTTATAAAACTCTCTTTTCCCTCTCTCTGATCACCAACTCCTAATCTTCAACCTCACTCTACTTCCTGAACCCTCCACAACACCTAACTAGATACTTACATGTTCTAGACCCCATCCAATTTCCCACATCATGAGAATCTCTCCACACTCCCATCTCTACCCTTTCCTGTCCTGGCCTGCCAACCTCTCTATACAATTCTACACTCTCACCAGCCCTTGAATAGGGCAGCTCTGGCCACCACATGCTGCCTATGACAATTTAAGCCACAACCATGGCACACTAACTTAACTAACTGCCCCCCCTCTCTGACACATTGAACCCCACCTAACTCACCTTTCTTTCACCAGTGGCACAATTCCATCTTCCTTTAAAGATGCACTCATCATAGCTATGCTACATAAACCCTCTCTTGACCCCACCCCTTTTACTAACTAATGCTCTCTCTCTCTCTCTGCAGCAGCTTGTACACAACTGCAGGATTCACATTCTCTCCCCCAGTTCTCTGCTCAACTATCTGTAATCTGGCATCTGCCCTCAACACTCCACTGAGACAGCACTAACAAAAGTGACCAATGACTTACTTGCATCAAAATCTCAGTCATTTTTCCTGTTGATCCCCCCTTCTCCTAAACACTTTCCAGTATATTGGCTTCCGTGATCCAGCCCTCTCCTGATTCCCATCCTACCTATTGAACCACATTTCAGTGTTTCCTTTTCTGGTCTCACCTGCTCTCCACTCTGATTTTCTGTTACAGATTCCACAAGGCTCTGTCTTCTGCTCTATTTACTCTACCTATTCTCTTGGTGAACTACAGTATTACACTCAGTTGGCTTCCAGTATCCTCTCTATGCTGATGACACCCAAATCTACCTCTCCCCTGCTCTCCAGTCTTGTATTACCAACTGTCTCTCCGCTATCAATGAGATTTTTTGTGCAGTAGTGCAAAATCTGCACTATCACACCTTCATGAATTACCCTCGTGGTATCTTAAAGGAAAAATTGTGACATCAAAGAGAGATGCCAGTGAAGTATAAAAAGAAAGACCACTGATATTTAAAATGGAGACCCAGAGAAACGAGCAGTAAAACAACACTATATATGTCTAAGTCAGTGTGCATCTTAGGACTCTTTTAACTGCAGAGGTTTTGAAGTTTCACTAAGGGGTCTATGCAGTAAGGAGCGGAAAAATGCATTAGCCAGGTTTTGAACTAGCCATGTTTTTGGCGTGTTAACCTCACTGTATGCAGGAAGGGCCTAATCCCTGGTGAATGAATGCACCACCACCATTTGATATAATGGCGAGTAACCGGTGGCGAGACGGCTGCCTGGCGAGAAGCTGCCGAGAAGCCGTCCCCTGCCGAGATGTGTTTGCAGCAGAGAGAGATCCGTTGCTCTCTCGGCGCAAACATCGGCACATTAAAAATTATTTTAAATTCAATTGTATTCATAGTGTACATGTGCAGAGGGTCTCCGGAGCTGAATCGCA
Source organism: Ascaphus truei (assembly GCF_040206685.1). Taxonomy (NCBI): domain Eukaryota; kingdom Metazoa; phylum Chordata; class Amphibia; order Anura; family Ascaphidae; genus Ascaphus; species Ascaphus truei. The sequence continues at coordinate 364,879,432 of NC_134483.1, forward strand.
TTGGTTTCAGGTCCGGGGACCCCCTGCTTCCCGAGATACAGGCCCCGTTATGAGGTGCCGGTATTCCTCTGCATTTAAATGTCCTGATCACGTGACCGCGGAATGTAAACAAAGCAGAGGGATACCGGCACCCCCTAAAGAGGCCTGTATCTCGGGAAGCAGGGGGTCCCCGGACCTAAAACCAAAGCGGTTCAGCTCCGGAGACCCTCTGCACATCTACATTATGAATAAAACACACATATCAATAAACACTAATTCCTTACCTTTGCGGCTATGTGCTATGGTAACGAAGCAGCATGAATGTATTTTTAATAATATTGTACAGTGAGCAGTGGGTCCCCTGAGCTGAACCACATTGCTTTGTGGACCAGGAACCGCCTGCTTCCCGAGTTACAGGCCCCGGTATGTGTCATCGGGTCGCAATGTCGCCGCCATCTTTATAGCGTCCCATACACGCCGTGCCCGCTATAAATATGGCGGTGACACTGTAACCGATGCCCCAAACCGGGGCCTGTAATTCGGGAAGCAGGGGGTCTCTGAGCCACAAATCAATGCGGTTCAGCTCAGGAGACCCCCTGCTTCCGCACAATATTAATAAAATACATAAATGCTGCTTCATTACCATAGCGGATATCCGCTAAGGCAATGAAGGGGTTAAGGCAGAATAGCATGTCTATTGGGGACATTTGCCCCCAATAAACATTGCAATAAACAACATACACATGAGAGGCGCATGCGCGATGGTGTGGTGGGTAGTCGCTTAAGCTGAGAGCTCCTACCCCCGCCGCCGAATAAAGCAGTGATACCCGCACCAAAACCCACTCTTTTAAGCGCAAATTCCCTGCATTAATCGGAGAACCAGTGGAGATGGCCCCGCAGTCCGCAAAAAAAAAAGAATACCGGCGACTTGAGGAGATATCTGAGTCGACCGGCGACTCGGGGTGCTGGAGCAGAAATGGCGTCCGGATCAGTGGCGGGCTCGGAGTCCGACCGCGAAGAGGATGCAGATGAGGCCCCAGAACAGCTACCCGTGCGGAGATGTGACTTCAATCGCCTTTACAACGGCATGAAGACGCTCTTCCGCGCGGAGATCCAGGAGCTGAAGAAGGAGGTTCAGGGCCTAGGAGAGCGCACGGGAGCGCTAGAAGATAAGATGGCGGCCGTCACTACCACAATCCGAAAATCGGATAAGAGGTCTAATTACTTGCAGGCTCAGATCTCGGAGCTTGCAGACCGGCAAGAAGATGCCAAAAATCGAGATCGCCATAGCAACATACGAATACGCGGCATCTCGGAGGAGGTGACGGAGATAGTAGATTTCATCACCCGGTGGATGACCACCCTGCTCCCGGACGCGCTCTTAACAGAACTATCAATGGACAGATGCCACCGGGCCCTCCGGAGTAGACCGGCAGCTACCGATCAACCCCGGGATGTAATTGCACGCATGCATCACTACCGCACTCGGGAAGCTATCTTCCGCACAGCAAGGGGAGAAGAGGCCTGCAAGTTTGAAGGGGCCTCACTGCAGCTGTTTCAGGACTTGTCTCCTATCACCCTGGCCCGGCGCAGGAAATTGCAGCCAATCACTAAGCTCCTACGTGACAGGGCAATCCGTTACCGATGGAACTTCCCATTCGGCCTGCTGGTTCTAAGGAATGGGAAGGCCATCTCCATGAAAGAACCCGAAGAAGGCCCGGACTTTCTCAGAAAATTGGGGGTGGAGGAGGGCTAGTCACCCGCTTCCCGACGGGACCCTGACCCAGAGCCAGACACAGACTGGCAGCAAGCCTCCACTTCAAAAAAAAATCGACGGCGCTCAGAAGGGGAGAAGGAATGAAAACCATCCAATACATAAATAAAATGACTGTTTTCAAGGTTTTGTTGCTGCAGTTGCGGCGCAAGTTAAGTCCAAAATGGCGCTCCTACCCCTCGAGGCTCTGAGGGAAGAAACATACGAACTTACCTGGCTTTCGGTGATCCAATGATGACCCCAGCAAAGATACCATCCACGGTGACGACAGCGGTGCTCCCCAGGACGGTATCGCCCCCGTACGCCCCATAGACGTCGGTAGCTGGTCAAGGAACCCGGAAGCACACCGTGGAACGCACGCACCTGAAAATGGCGTTGCTGGAGGGTTTGGCGGGCTCGGGGTCCTCCGCCGGATGAAGAAGCACCCAGCGCGGGAAGACTGACCCAGAAGACATCCGCTTCCATCGACATCCGGCTGCTGAATGAGGAGTAACGGATGGACGTCACCGGAAGCAGCCGGCCGGCCATCTTGGTTGTGGTAACCAGTAGCAGATACCGGAAATAAGGGCCGGCGGCGTAGAGCGGCCGGGACACGGACAGCACAAGAGAGGGGGAGAGACATAAACATTCCTGAAAGGGGCCAGCAATGCGCAGCGCAATAGGGCGCCACACGCTATAGGGCGGCACAAGGCCTCACGAACAAAGAGATAGCTCCCGGCTAGGCCCAACACACCAGCACACTAGCACACCAAGGCCAAAGGCCGCCCCTATACAACACCACTATACACAGCTTAGCTAAACAGCAAGTAGTAGCAGGCAGCTAGCGATAGAACCCTAACCAAAGGTGCCAGCTGAACCACACATTACAACAGCATGAGAGGGGACACGAGGGAGAGACACACATAGACAAATAATAGGGGCTGCCTAAAAGGAAAGATAAGGGGAGCAGATTCAAAGGGATACATACGAATAGCACAGGTATAGGGGAGAGAAGCAGCCAAGCAGCATTGACAATGCGGGTATTACTGTTGACAAAGTTTATGTTTTTTCTATGTTTAATGGCGGGGGCGGGCAGCGCTATGCCCACCGTTGGCATGAGACTCCACGTAGGTGCCAGGGGAACAGTCCCCAGGAGACCCACGCAAGACCCCGCTGGGCCGGTAACCTTGGGCCAGGAGCACGCTCATGAGACCAGAGCAAGCTGGGCCCCGACCGGACCCCCAGGAGGGGCAACCCAGGTGACCACGGGGAGCCAACCCCGGCGGTACACCGGATGTTTTATTTGTTGTGTTATTAATGTTTTCCTAGTGTTCCCCGTCTATGTACCCTCTTGTTCTCCCCGTACACAGGCCAGAGGAGCACGTGACAACTTCAGGAGCTCTTCCCACCAACGAATACCAGGAGAAGCGTGGGCCGGTGCCCCAGTCCTCAACGCAGTGCACCACCAGAAAGACACCAATGGGTAGGGAACTAACCGTTATCTCACATAACGTGAAAGGTTTTAATAGTCCCCACAAAAGACGCCTGGCCATGACTGATTACAAAAAACCGAACCCTGACATTATCCTACTACAGGAGACACATTTTTCCAAGAGCAACTCTCCAAAATTCAGACACGGCAGATACCAAACATGGGTAGCGGCGTCAGCCAACAAAAAAAAGAGAGGGGTTGCGATCATGATACTGTACACAACCGCCTGTCAATCGACATCAAACTTACTATGAAGGACGCCAATGGCCGATTCATCATAATTATAGGGTCCATCCAGGGGCAACCCCTTACAATAGCGAATGTATATGCCCCCAGTGACCGTGCCGATACTTTCCTTGACCGTTTTTTCACAACCCTGCACAGAGTAGCACAAGGAGGCATCATACTGGGGGGGGGGACTTTAACCAAACACTGGACCCGCATACAGACAGATGCACCCTAGGCGGGCGTAAGAACCCACAAGGTAGAGCGGCATGGGTCAGGGGCATTAGAGCCAATAGCTTGGTCGACATTTGGCGTGAGCAACACCCAGGCGAAAGAGAATACACATTTTATTCACACCCACACGACCGTTACAGCAGGATAGACTACCTCTTTGTGTCCAACAGAATGGTTTCGCAGATCTCCCATACGGGCATCCACGATATTTCATGGTCAGATCATGCACCTGTAGAGCTGCGGTGCACTGATTTTGGTCTGGACAGGCCAGGAGCGACCTGGAAACTCAATGAGTTTCTGATTAAAATCCCCGAGGTGGAACAAACAGTAGGGGGAAAAATCAGGGAATATTTTACTGAGAACGTTGGTAGCGTGGCGTCTCAATCTACCCTTTGGGAGGCCCATAAGGCGACACTTCGCGGTGAACTCATTGGGATTGCGAGTAGGCGGAAGAAAGAAAGGGAACGAACGATCCTCACTTTACAATCTGAATTATTGACCCTATCCGCCCTACACAAAAACAATAAACAAGCACAGACCCTTAAGGCATGGCTGGATACCAAAACAAAATTAAATTTACTGATGTCCTCCCGAGTCGAGAAGGAGATGACTTGGACCAAACGGAAGTACTATGAACACGCAAACAGGCCAGATACCCCGCTTGCTAATAAACTACGAAATATAAATCGTAACTCCCATATTCAGGCAATTCGAACAAATACAGGTGACCTTACTTCCGATCCCAAAAAAATCGTGGCAGAGTTTAAAAAATACTACGAGACCCTATATGACGGAACGAAGCTCTCCCATTGTGAGACCACTAGTAAGCAGCTAAGGGCATTCTTAAAGGGAGCGAACCTTCCCAAATTAGGCAGACTAGAAAGGGACACGCTACAGGCAGATTTCTCAGGTGAGGAAGTATCAGAGGTAATCAAAGCCCTGTGCCATCAAAAGCCCCTGGCCCCGATGGCTTCTCCAATCTATATTACAAAAAATGTTGGTCCCTGACCTGACTAGATTGTTTAACTCATTCCTAGAGGGTGCCCCCATACCTGGCCCAATGCTCCAAGCGTCTATATCAGTGATCCCCAAACCAGGGAAGGACCCAGCAGACTGTAAAAGTTACCGCCCAATTTCATTAATCAATTCAGACACTAAAATGTTCTCTAAATTACTGGCCAACCGTTTAAACACGGTTATGCCTCGGCTGGTCCACCCAGATCAAGTAGGGTTCATCTGCGGGAGGCAGGCGGCAGATAATACTAGACGGATCATAGACTTAATTGACATAGCGCAACGACACAATATCCCATCTATGGCACTTAGTTTAGATGCCGAAAAAGCCTTTGACCGAATTGATTGGCCCTACCTCAAAGAGACGCTTGGGGAGTTTGGCATAGGGGGGAGAATGTTGGGCGCCATTCTAGCTCTCTATCGAGAACCGAAGGCGAGGGTCAGACCCCAGGGCTTCCCTTCGGAAGAATTCCCGATACGGAGTGGCACCAGACAGGGGTGTCCCCTGTCCCCACTTATCTTCGCGCTATGCATAGAGCCCTTGGCGGCGCACATCCGTAACAGCCCAGATATAGCAGGAATTCAAATCCAAGACCAGTCACACAAAGTGGCCCTGTACGCAGATGACATCATATTAATGCTGTCAAAGCCCCTTACCTCTCTGCCAAATGTCTTTAGTCTGCTAAACGAATTTAATAAGATTTCGGGCTTCAAAATTAACCAAGTTAAATCGGAAGCGTTAAATCTAAACCTGCCAAAGGTCACTGAAAAATTGATCGAACTAAATTTTAACTTTAAATGGCAAGCCTCCTCCATTAAATATCTCGGGGTAAATATTACCAAAAATTATAGCACCCTATATAAAGCCAATTACCCCAGACTGATTAGAACTCTGACGAAGGATCTCAGGCTCTGGTCGGGCTATGCAATTTCGTGGATCGGCAGGATCCAGAGCCTCAAGATGAACCTCCTCCCCAGAATCCTGTACCTTTTTCAGACCCTTCCGGTACAGGTGGCCAGGGATGACATCCTCCGGTTACAGTCCTCTATGGTGAAATTTGTCTGGGGTGATAAAAACCACGCATCAAATCTAATATGCTAATTAGGCCAACCTTAAGAGGAGGGCTAGGGGTACCTTGCTTGCTGGCATACTTCAGAGCGGCCCAATTAACCCAAATTGTTCAATGGCATATGCCAATTGACTTACGTAGATGGGTCGAGTTAGAGAAGGCATGCAGCGCCCCTGTAGAAATACAGGACCTAATTTGGCTACCAAAACAGGTCCACAAGACCATAGGAGAGCCGCTGGCGGCAATGAGGAGCTCATTGGCGACTTGGGGGGATACCAGATATAGATGGGCTCTTACCACCCAGCACACGTTCATGACCCCGTTTGTAGGGAACCCTGACTTCGCTCCGGGCCTGCAGAGCAGAAACTTACTAGCCTGGAAAACAAAAGACCTTACGAAATTACTGCATCTGGAGGGGAGCCCAATATTAAAATCCTTTGACCAAATTAAATCCGAAAGCAGGTTACCAAATTCTGAATTTTTTAGATACCTCCAGATAAGAGCATTTTACAACAAGATCCCTAACCGCCCTCGGCGTACAAATTTTGAGCAGCTGTGTTCGAGTGGAACGAATACCACGGGACTCACTTCTCGGATATACAGAGAGGTGGTCTGTCCTGGCACTGACGACAAAACTAAACTGAGCTACAGACAGGCATGGGAATCAGACTTAGAGGAGACACTAGAGGATGAAGACTGGGACTCCGTAGTGACGGCAGCAGCCAAAAGCTCGTTATGCACGACTTTGAAGGAGAATGCATATAAGGTCCTAATGAGGTGCTATCTTACCCCACTGCGATTAGCAAAGTTTGTAAAAGACTACCCCCCATTGTGCCCCAAACAATGTGGGGAGCATGCAGACTTGCTGCACATGCTGTGGGGTTGCACCAAAGTGGCTCCTTTATGGGAGGAAATCCAAGATTGGCTACAGAGAATTCTTGACCAGCCGGTCCCCTTGGATCCCTGGCTGTTCCTGCTGGGCAGGCGCACCCGGGGGTTGAGCAGACCGGCACAGAAACTGATTGCACATTTTGCAACAGCCATGAGGTGCGAAATCGCAGCATTGTGGAAGCAACCAGATTTACCCACAATTACGAAAATTAGGAACAGGATTTGGTACGTTTGCCGGATGGAGCAATTGACGAGTCTGGTCAATGACACCGGCACAAACTTTCAAAATGTCTGGGCCCCGTGGCTAGACTACTCAGATATCCCAGGGGTAAATGCCACCAAAATTCTGCTGTGATAGTTTGAGATGCATTCTCCTCTGAAGCAGCGACACTGACAATAGGGAAAGGGGAACTGGTAAGGTGGACAGGGGGAAAGGAAAAAAAAAAAAGGAGCTCCCACAGGAGGTCGCGCACAACAGAGGCAGACGAAACCGAAGAGAAGATGCCCCTCACTCGGCCCAACCCTTTCCCCCCCTTGCCCCCCCTCTGTGTTTGTCCTGTCTGTCTCGTCTGTCAGTCGTCTCCTCCTGTACGTTATAATTTGTTTAGGATGTAAACAAAAAGAAAATGGAAACTTGATCAATAATGTATGACAATGGGTTGACAGACAGTGTTTGATCTGTATCATGTTCCAATAAAAACTTTTTGTTGAAAAAAAAACAACATACACACCCTGTGTATTTAAAATACATAAATACAAATCAATACAATAAATACATATTGCTCTCACCCATGTCCGGCTGCCACGATGAAGGACATCCTCATCTTCATCCTGCCCATGCCCCCTCCGCTGCTGCAAAACAGAAACAAAATAAAAACATCCAATGTAATGTCCCCTAACCCCTAATGTCCCCAAAGCGGTTATTAACTGCTACAGTCATTAAGGGGTTAACCCACCCTCACCCACCACTCGGGAGGCTTACATACCCTTCCCCACTAACCCCCCACCCCATGAGGCCTAACCACCCTTACCCACTACCCACAAGGGAGGCCTACCCACATACCCTTGGGGCCAATACCCCCTACCCCCCACCCCAAGTACCCACAATTAAAACAATATACAGCCCCACAATAAACATCATTTTATTTATTAAATACATTACCCACCCCCTGTGCCCCCCCATAAATACATGATTTATCCTTCTACATACAGGGTTCATACCCCAGCCCCACGCAAGTCCCTGGCGGGCTGACGGGTCACCTGACAGACCTACAGGGTACCAGCAACTTGTTTCATACAGGTTCTGGAGGGCTGTTGGTGGGTCCCGCCAAGTGCCATGGCCCCCAGGTGGTCTCCGCGGGTCACCGTGGGCCACAATTGGGTCCCCACGGTAGGCCCGCGTATGTCTGGCAGCCCCACAGGTGTCTGAGGGGCCTCGGGTGGTTCTCACAGGGGTCTGGGGACTCACGAGTGCTCACTATGGGTCCGCAGTGCCCCCACAGATGTGGGACCACCGGTTCTTCCCTGCACACTACGGGTCCGCGGTGCCCCCATGGATGTGAGGCCACAGGTTCTTCCTCGCAGACTACAGGTCCGCGGTGCCCCCACAGATGTGAGGCCACCGGTTCTTCCCCGCAGGTGTCACCCGTGGACCACGCAGCCAGATACCCGTGAGATACCCGAGGATACCGCAGGTGGTCTCCAGAGGTCTCACGCAGAACCAAGGAACAAACCCTGAATGTAAAATAAATAAACCTGACCTATACATTCAATACATACATCCCCCCCCAACACCTGCAGTACAATAATGTGCCAAATAACTATTATCCAGATATGGATAATAGATTATTTGCCCATTATTAAACACATAAAACATGCATAAATCAAAACATGAATTTGTAATCTTAAAATCACCACATTGCATGTTTAAATAAATCCAGCAGCCATTGTAAATATAAACCAACAAAAATGCAGCTACACAAATGTCTATGAAATGTCACACAATTGCATTGAGTGTGTACAAAATCTAACAATAAAATACAATATGAACAATGTCCCCTAACCAGCAATGCCATCATGAAAATCAAATAGAAACTAAGCAACATCAATACAATTAGCATCAATCAATTAATCCATTTCCTCAAACAATTACAATGCAATACAAATCAATTATACAATTCCCTATTCAATTCCTAAAGCCAAACCATTGCCAAAACAATTCTAATTTAAAGTAACCACCATCATTCTAATCTAAGTACCATAAAGAAGCCATTACAATTAACCTGTAACTAAATACAAATTACATTATTCACAACAATGACAAAATAAAGCTGATAAATACATTAGCCATACATGAAAAGAACATAAACATTAGCAAACCGATCAATTATTATCTCTGTATGTCTATACATATAGATAGATATACATAAAATACAGTGGCAATAATACAGCATAAAAAAACAATGCATTTGCATGCAAAATTCCCATACAATACACCCATTCAGTCTCCGTGAATGTATGTATATACATAGATACATTAACGGGCATTAAATGGGACTGAAAAAATAAAAGACATGAATGAAAAATCAAAAAAACCTGTAAAAGTAAAAATAATATACTTTTCTTTTGTTTACTCACCATTAGATGCCCACTCACCGAAATCCAGGCGACCCGGAAGCACAGGAACCAATCCACAGGTAAACCATAAAATAATAAACCATAACAAATCCACGTCTGTGTCTTGTTCTTCTATTTGTAATCCTTCCCGTCTGTCTTGGGGTCTTCTTTTCTTCTTTTGGGTCTTTTGGGTCTTTTGGGGTCTTCTCCGTCTTCTTCCGTCTTCTTCCGTCTTCTTACACCACGCCCTTCTTCTCTTCTTAGGAGGGGAGATGTTCCCTCCTCGGCGACTAGCTTCAAAATGAGGCGACATAGGCTTTTATAGGCCTATGACGTCACATTTTGCTCAAATGTTTCCCACGATCCTGATTGGGCCGTGACAAACATGTGATTTGGCCGAACAAAAAAAATTGATGACGTCATTTAAAGGCAATGAAAGCACAGCCAATCAGAATGGCTGTGCTTCAATTGCCTTTAAGATGACGTCATGAAAAGAAACATATCCGGCCTCACATGGTACGGTAGCCAATCAGAGCGTGGGAACTACATCCCTACTCTGATTGGCTCTAGTAGACCATGTGACACAGGCTTGGGGGAGAACGGATGTGACATCATTGAAAGCCTGTCACATGGTACTAGAGCCAATCAGAGTTGGGATGTATTTCCCACGCTCTGATTGGCTACCATACCATGTGAGGGCAGCCATGTTTCTTTTCATGACGTCATCTTAAAGGCAATTGAAGCACAGCCATTCTGATTGGCTGTGCTTTCATTGCCTTTAAATGACGTCATCAATTTTTTTTTGTTCGGCCAAATCACATGTTTCTCACGGCCCAATCAGGACCGTGGGAAACATTTGAGCAAAATCTGACATCATAGGCCTATAAAAGTCTATGTCACCTCATTTTGAAGCTAGTCGCCGAGGACGGAACATCTCCCCTCCTAAGAAGAGAAGAAGGGCATGGCGTAAGAAGACGGAAGAAGACGGAAGAATACGGAGAAGACCCCAAAAGACCCAAAAGAAGAAAAGAAGACCCCAAGACAGACGGGAAGGATTACAAATAGAAGAACAAGACACAGACGTGGATTTGTTATGGTTTTTCATTTTATGGCTTACCTGTGGATTGGTTCCTGTGCTTCCGGGTCGCTTGGATTTCGGTGAGTGGGCATCTAATGGTGAGTAAACAAAAGAAAAGTTTATTATTTTTACTTTTACAGGTTTTTTTGATTTTTCATTCATGCCTTTTATTTTTTCAGTCCCATTTAATGCCCGTTAATGTATCTATGTATATACATACATTCACGGACACTGAATGGGTGTATTGTATGGGAATTTTGTATGCAAATGCATTGTTTTTTATGCTGTATTATTGCCCCTGTATTTTATGTATATCTATCTATATGGATAGACATACAGGGATAATAATTGATTGGTTTGCTAATGTTTATGTTCTTTTCATGTATGGCTAATGTATTTATCAGCTTTATTTTGTCATTGTTGTGAATAATGTAATTTGTATTTAGTTAAAGGTTAATTGTAATGGCTTCTTTATGGTACTTAGATTAGAATGATGGTGATTACTTTAAATTAGAATTGTTTTGGCAATGGTTTGGCTTTAGGAATTGAATAGGGAATTGTATAATTGATTTGTATTGCATTGTAATTGTTTGAGGAAATGGATTAATTGATTGATGCTCATTGTATTGATGTTGCTTAGTTTCTATTTGATTTTCATGATGGCATTGCTGGTTAGGGGACATTGTTCATATTGTATTTTATTGTTACATATATTTTGCATAGTGTTACATGATGCACAGATTAATTGCATCATGTACACACTCAATGCAATTGTGTGACATTTCATAGACATTTGTGTAGCTGCATTTTTGTTGGTTTATATTTACAATGGCTGCTGGATTTATTTAAACATGCAATGTGGTGATTTTAAGATTACAAATTTATGTTTTGATTTATGCATGTTTATGTGTTTAATAATGGGCAAATAATCTATTATCCATATCTGGATAATAGTTATTTGGCACATTATTGTACTATAGGTGTTTGGGGGGGGGATGTATATATTGAATGTATAGGTCAGGTTTATTTATTTTACATTCAGGGTTTGTTCCTTGGTTCTGCGTGAGACCTCTGGAGACCACCTGCGGTATCCTTGGGTATCTCACAGGTATCAGGCTGCGTGGTCCACGGGTGACACCTGCGGGGAAGAACCGGTGGCCCCACATCTGTGGGGGCACCGCGGACCCGTAGTCTGCGAGGAAGAACCTGTGGCCTCACATCCATGGGGGCACCGCGGACCCGTAGTGTGCAGGGAAGAACCGGTGGTCCCACATCTGTGGGGGCACTGCGGACCCATAGTGAGCACTCGTGAGTCCCCAGACCCCTGTGAGAACCACCCGAGGCCCCTCAGACACCTGTGGGGCTGCCAGACATACGCGGGCCTACCGTGGGGACCCAATTGTGGCCCACGGTGACCCGCGGAGACCACCTGGGGGCCATGGCACTTGGCGGGACCCACCAACAGCCCTCCAGAACCTGTATGAAACAAGTTGCTGGTACCCTGTAGGTCTGTCAGGTGACCCGTCAGCCCGCCAGGGACTTGCGTGGGGCTGTGTTATGAACCCTGTATGTAAAAGGACAAATCATGTATTTATGGAGGGGCACAGGGGGTGGATAATGTATTTAATAAATAGAATGATATTTATTGTGGGGCTGTGTATTGTTTTAATTGTGGGTACTGGGGGTGGGGGAGGGGGTATTGGCCCCAAGGGTATGTGGGTAGGCCTCCCTTGTGGGTAGTGGGTGAGGGTGGTTAGGCCTCACGGGGTGGGGGGTTAGTGGGGGAGGGTATGTAGGCCTCCTGAGTGGTGGGTGAGGGTGAGTTAACCCCTTAATCACATAGCGGTTAGTAACCGCTACAGTCATTAAGGGGTTAGGGGACATTACATTGGATGTTTTTATTCTTGTTTCTGTTTTGCAGCAGCAGAGGGGGCATGGGCAGGATGAAGATGAAGATGGCCTTCATCGTGGCAGCCGGACATGGGTGAGTGCTATATGTATTTAATGTATTTATTGTTCTTAATGTATTTAAAATGGGCACATTCACTATTATCCATTTGTGGATAATAGTAATTGTGCCCATTACTATAATGTATGTGCATATATGTGTATGTTAGGGGTGTATAGGGGTTGTTGGGGTAATATATATATAGATATATTTATTTATTTATTTAGTGTGGGGCTGTTGTGTGTGTTTTCTTTGTATTGTGGGTAGCGGGGGTGGGTGAAGGGGGTATTTGGCCCCAACGGTGTTTTTTTTAGCGCTTGCGGGTGGGTAGCGGGAGGGATTAACCCCTTCATGACATCGTGAAGGGGTTAAGTGCACCCGCAACCCCCCCGCAAGCCCTAAACAAACAACAAGGGCCAAATACCCTCTTCACCCACCCCCGCTACCCACAATAAACCTGGCACGGCGGCTTAACCCCTTCATTGCCTTAGCGGTTAGCCGCTAGGGTAATGAAGTGGGCTTTACATGCATTTTTCCTGCCTCGGATGCATGCCGGGGGGCTCCGATGCTGGTATTAATGGTATCAGCTCCGGAGACCCCCGGCATCAATCCCAGCCAGGAAAAAGGCCTGCATTTTTTCTAAGTGCCGATCCGCCGCTCATCAGCAGCCTCTCACCATCAACTTGCCTACTTTTTGTGGCGTGCTGGATTCGGCAAAAAAACGCCATTCTAGAGTGGCGAATAGCAGCGCAAAGCTACTCGCCACTACTAGAATTGAGCGTGGCGGAAAAAATGCCTAGTTGAGGCGAAAAGTGCCTTTTCGCCTCGCCGATGGTGGGGAAAAAAACCGCCAAACACATTGGCGGTTTTTCTGCTTCTCGCCATTTTTTCGCCCCTTACTGAATAGGGGTAGGCATTTTTGGTGTGAAATGGGCGAGAAGTGCCTTTCCGCCGCTTACTGCATGACCCCCTAAGGCTATAAATTACTTAGTAAATATAGGCCCAATTTCTCATTTTCACTTTTCCTTTGCTTTCAAGGAGCCTGCAAAGCATTGTATCTCAGTGTACACACCGCTAAGCAAGTACCAACACCTGTGTGTACTGTACTCTAGAACACCATTACTTTTTCAAATCTGTATCAAGTCCTGCTAAGGTTGGTACGGTGTCTTAAAAGGCCGGTAATGTAACATCTTACCTAATGTATGGACCTTCTTCTTCTTAACAGAGATCTGATTCTGCTATGTGTCCTATCTAGCACCATACAAATAATGTAACCATTATCCTTGAGTTTAAGTGACTGATACAAGAAGTCTGATCATTTATTATCAGTATGTGATGAAAAGCATATTAAAGTACATTTTTTCTTGTAGCCAGCAGAGAGCAGACAAGTTTCACAAATTTCATTTTTTTTTCTTTTCCAGTATTCCTTGAAACTTGATCCTTTAGAAGCTTCTCTTCATGCTTTGGAAAATACAAATCAGCAGCCCACATTCCTTACAGCCTTTTTTTTGTCTCATCTTTTCACTGACAGCAAGCAGAGATTTTGACGTTTTGTGCATCTTGGGGTAAGGCTGTTTTTGGGGGACCCCAACTTACTCCCAAAATGAAGTTCTGGTTCATTTTCAGCTTGCTCCTTCTCCACGAAGCTCTACAAAATGGTGAGTTATTTTACAGACTCTCATTAATGTCAAGTCTGGTAGCACCTTCTAGTTAAACAGTGCAGCCTTTAGCAGTGTACAGACTCCTGAACTCGAGGAACTGCTACTGGGACAAATCTGCACAGAATCCAACAACAAATCAACTAAATCATAGAAAGAGGATGTGTTATCCCATTGCTGACATGTCTAGGTATAAATGGAATGAATCAGCCGTGGATACAGTTTTACAAGAATGAGCAGATTCTTCTTTACACGTAACTGTACTGTAAATCTTTGATGTAACACAAATCAATGCAACCATTAGTTGCCATGACACTTGTATTCATGGATTTCCAATCAATCCATACAATTAAGACAAATACACTTTTTCTTTGCCAGATCTAAGTATCTAGTGTATTTTTGTGGGTAATATTAATTACTAGGGATTTCATGGAAAATCTTAAAGCAGCAATCCGTGCTAATCACCAGTTGTTTTTTTAAAAACTTACTTTAAGAGATCTCTTCTTGCCTTCTCAAACAATGTTTTTATTTTTTAAATGTCGATATTTTGTTTAGGAGGTGCATGCGTTTTAAAATATGAAGTGTCCGGGAGGTTAAAATGGGGCTCTCCCCAAAGCTCAGTGCAGTCTCAGATGCTAGCGATTTAAAAAATCATGATTTTTAACACTACAAAAATACTTCTTTTTTTTTATTATTTTTTTTTTTTTAATATGGACTTTGGAAATTTTAAATGGAAAATATTGCAATATTTAAATTCAAACATAAGTCACATAGCAACCATAATCATGTATAACATATTAAATGTATTGACATACATTCAAATGAACAGTTAACCAGAGGTATAGCTCTAAAACCATATGGTTAATGTAGGCTGTATTGGCTATTTTTATAGAGGGGTTATATAGTAACCTTCCCTCAAAAAACACTTTGCGGCATTAATTATGAAAGAATTGTATATACTGTATTTCCGTATATAACCTTCCATTAAAAATATATATAATTCAACTGTTATTATGTACAACAAAAGCGAAAAGTAATCACATTTTGGTTAGAAATATTTAAAGATGATATGGACGTTATTTTCTAACAAAATCAATGTTTCAAAAGAGTTACATTTGCTCTACCAGCGGCACTTTATGTCAGTAAAGCGGTTATATTATGTAATGACTATTATAGGGCACAGTAGCCGTATGACTCCTGGAGAAGAAGCGGAGTTGGTCCTTGTAATCTACTAACAAGATAGTTCTTCATCACTGCAGCTGTGTGTGAGACTTCTGAGACCTAATAACGAGTCTTCTACTGCTCAAAAGCTCATTGACAACTACATATATGAAGAGTTCCCTTGTTGATTCATGATTAAAAAAAAAACAATTGTAAAAAAAAAAAAATATGCTTTCCCTTTTTTACAACTCCAACGCCTGTTGGAAACTAGGACTGTTAGTTAGACAGTAAAGTCACTCTCCAGCCACACAGAGCAAAATAAGCAGCATAATAGAACACAATTAACTTTTAAGTTCACAGTCAGTTATATCTATTAATGTAAGCTTAGTTACTTTCTTTCATTTTATGTGCATTATTTTTTTTAATCATGTTTGTGTGTGTTTTGTTGTTTTATATTCACTCATGTATTGTATTAGTTGTTACATTTAAAGTTGCTGCTAAGTTTCTGGTTTGTGTATTCATTCCTAATACTTTGAATACTTTGTTTTTATTTCTACATGCTTGTCATAGTTATAAAAATATTTTTTTATGTATAGTGTTTATAGATACATCTGTATTGCCCTCACATATGTCTTAGGACATACTTACTTCTCCATAAACTGCTTTTTGGCTGTAGACTTGACACAGAGTAATTTGGAGAATATTTAGCAGGTTGTGGTCTCTTAATTTACATTTCCCAGCTGCACAACTGGTGCAATTCACAGTTTCATCAATGAAAATTAATTAAATCCTTCCAGAAAATGTACCTCCTTCGCAGGACAGTTGTTTTACTTAGCTGGGAGGTGGGAATTCTTCTCTTACCTAACATTCTCCATTTACTACTTTTTGCTCTAAGCCATCTGTCTGTATGCCTGAGGTCCCTGAGCCACATGCTGTCATGCCACCAGGGAATTGCCACGCTGCGAGTGTGTCTTCACACCCCAGGGTACATGGTACCATTGGAGTGGCCAGCTCAGCCCTTTAATTAAGTACTGCCACTGTACAAGCCTGCTCCCCTGACCTGAAAGGAGATCCCGGAGCTTCGTATACTCCACGTACTAACCCCAGAATGGCTGCAGCTAAGCAAAGCAACAAGCTTGTACTAAATCTGTAGGTAAACTTTCACTAGGCCAAACTAAAATATTATACAGATTGTATTAAAAGGTTCACATCGGAGGAGCTGCATTACATTATGACAGAGGTACTCATGTGAACGAAGAATTCCATACTGGAAGATTTTCTGCAAAGTAGTTCTTTTTGTTGTGAAACAACACTGCTCACAGGCAGCCTTTCTCAAGGCAGTAGTTATATATATATATATAAAATTAAAAAAAAAGAGATCAAGAGGCATCTTTATAGACCCAGCGGTATATGCATGTGCCGTGATATCATCAGATCCAGATTTCACTAATGCGAGCCATAATGTGGATGTGGCCTAATGACTTTGGTGGTGTCCTTATCTCGTGACATTATCAGGGAGCATTTCCACCATGGGTTGCTACAGTATCGTTAGTGTCTTGATAGTGAAGGAAAAGTCCAAATAGTGTACCACAACTTGAGATACTAAATAAGTGTTGTACCCTCTAATTAAGTGTACCTACCAAGAAGTGCTATAAATTAACAGAAACCAATTTAAATGTGCATTTAAAACATTCATATACAAATATATATTACATCAAACAAAAGAAAATCTATTGAATTGTTTAACTATGGTAAAACCTTGTATACTGTAGTTCTGATATATAGAAGTATGAGTTGCAAGGGGTTAGTACCTTAATATACAATATTATTCAATAAATATAATATTACTGATGAAGCCAGATGTTTTTCACTGGCAATAATGATAAATACTATATGATCTCTACAAAGACTGGATATACAAATGATTATGTTAGTTTAAAATTTTACTCACAATTAGGTCAGTAATACTTACACAATGAGGTGATATTTTAAGGGTACAGCATAGAAGGTGCATGAGCTACAGGGCACAAAATAATTAGTGGTATAACAAGATTTTACAGATTATGTGGTATTAAAAAAAGGAATGTACAGATGATCTAGTATTGTTTTTTAAACAGCTCAATTGTAATTGTTCATTTAGGACATTTGGGTGTAAAGAGTTGGGGGGAACGTCCAAAAAGCTTCTCCCCTCAATTATTCTGCATCTCTATACCCCCTGGTGAGCGATTTATCTGCTCAATAACCATTATTTTCACAAAGGAGGCAGAATGCTGGTGTTGCATGCAGTGTTTTATCACTATTGTTTCTCCTCTTCCTTTCCCAATGATGCTCTTGTGCTCTATAAATCGCTGTTTAAACATTCTTGTGGCTTTCCCCACATAAATTAGACCATATGGGCATGTTATGATATAAACCACATTTGTGGATATCTATATATCCACTGATTTGGGGTGTGGCCATGCAGGGGAGGAAGTAGCATGGACCTGAGCGAGTTGAGGCTGTGTGTCTCTATCCTGTGTGTATTTGTCCTGTTGTTGTGCATGTGTATTTTTGCTGTCCTGTTGGGGTGTGTGTGTGTGTCTGTGTGTGTTTTCTGTGACTGCCCTGTTGTGTTCATGTGTTTTCTCTGACTCTCGGCCCCCTTTTTCTTCTGTGACTGTATCTGCCCCCTCTGTCTCCTTGGATACCGTGTCCCCTCTGTCTCCTGTAACTCTCTGTCTGTCTCTGTGCCTTGTGAATCTCTGCCCCCTCTGTCTCCTGTGACTCTCTTCCCCCTCTGACTCCTGTGACTGTCTCTGTCCCCTCTGTCTCCTGTGACACTCTGACCCCTCTACCTCCTGTGACTGTCTCTGCCCCCTATTACTCCTGTGACTATCTGATGCCTCTGACTCATATGACTCCCTTCTCCCTCTGACTCCTGTGACTTGGTGTCCCCTGTCTCCTGTGACTCTCTGCCTCCACTCCATCCTTTGATTCTCTGTCCCATCTTCTCCCTGTGACACTCTGCCCCCTGTGACACTCTGCCCCCTGTGACACTCTGCCCCCTGTGACTCTCTGGCCCCTGTGACTCTCTGCCCCGTGTGACACTCTGCCCCCTGTGACACTCTGCCCCCTGTGACACTCTGCCCCCGGTGACTCCCTGCCCCCTGTGGCTCTCTGGCCCCTGTGACTCTCTGGCCCCTGTGACTCTCTGGCCCCTGTGACTCTCTGGCCCCTGTGACTCTCTGTCCCCTGTGACTCTCTGACCCCTGTGACTCTCTGGCCCCTGTGACTCTCTGGCCCCTGTGACTCTCTGGCCCCTGTGACTCTGGCCCCTGTGACTCTCTGACCCCTGTGACTCTCTGGCCCCTGTGACTCTCTGGCCCCTGTGACTCCCTGTCCCCTCTGACTGTTTTTTCCTCTCTGCTGTGACTCTCTGTCCTGTGTTTTCTGTGACCCTGTCTTGTTGTAGGGGTGCTCATCAACTGAGCACTGTGATTAAGGGTTCCCTGAGAGAAAAAAGTTTGAAAACCACTGCTCTAAGGAATCGTCCAGCCCTTGTAAATTTGATGGCAAATGACAATCTCCCATTGGCTCTCTTTTTAATGTAATTCATTCGGGTTTCTTTCTGACTGCATCATCAAGGACATCCTTGTCATAACCCCTGGCCTCAAAAATGTTCCCTTGGTGTGCTGGAGGTACAGTATTTTTTTATTCAGTTGGTCTATCTATTATTTTTTTGTATCTGTCATTTTTGTGAAACATGTAGATCTGTTGGAGAGAATCTGGATGATGGGGGTTGAGTTCCTATCAGTATATTTGTGATATGTCTATATGTTGACAGTTACCAGTAATAATTACTAATTACTAGAACATCTCGGAATGAGATTTGGGTTCTGCTCCAAGTTATAGTAAATTTGATCTGTGTCTTTAAAGCTGCAGTTCAGTCTATATCCTGCATGTGTGTTTTTTTTAATAAATCAGTTCTGTAGTAAGAAATAATACTTTTAGCATTTTCTGTTTTTAAAAAAACAACTTTGAAAGACCAATTTTCTTGTATTCTATTTTAACAAGCATTTGCTAAGGCACTGCCCCTTCATGGCCTGTCACAAACCCAGGCACACCCCTTTGTCAGCACTGCCCTCCCTCTCTCTAAACGTGCACTAGCATCTGGTCACATGATCTTCCTCATACAGTAGTACATTCAAGGAAGCTGGAGAAAAGGGATCAGCCATGCATAGCAGCTCGGATAGGCGATTTCAAACTTATTACAGTGTTTATTCCATTCATTGCACGTGTATATAATGTAAAATTGTAATAATTCCATTTATAGCAAACGTGTATATGTGAATATTATTTAGATGTATATGTATGTTACTGAAATGTGGAGTGAGTGTGTAGGTAAATACACACAATACACTTCCACTGCATATATATATATATATATATATATATATATATATATATATATATATATATTATATATGTATGTATATGTGAAGTTATGTGAGTAAAAAAGTGACAAAAACCCTCCATAGCAAGGCAAATAGCAAATGGAAATATTACTGTATGCTCATTTGTATGTATATATATATTTATATACACACACACTTCAAATACGGATAGTGATTCACGTAAATGATATATATATTCACTTTCTGGGAGTATAAGAGTGACTGTCCTGTTGTTCCTTTTTTTGTATCCATCATTGAATGGTATGCACCCTCTCTTTACGTTTATTTTATACTAGCTGAGAGACCCGGCGTTGCCCGGGATGTAATGTTCCCGCTCCTCTCTCTCTCCTCACCCCTCCCCCTCTCTCTGTTTGTCCCCCATTCACATCAATCCAGTTCCCCCCCTCCCTCCTTTACAGCTTCATGCAGTGTGTGTGCGTCAGTCATTGTGTGTGCGTCAGTCAGTCAGTGTGTGTGCGCGCGCGTCAGTGAGTCTGACGCAGAAACACAAACACACACACAGACTGACTGACGCACACACACACAGTCAGTGTGTGCGTGTGTGTGTGCCTCAGTCAGTCAGTGTGTGCGTGCGGCAGTCAGTCAGTCAGTCAGTCAGTGTGTGGGTGTGGGGGTGTGCGCGCGCGCGTCAGTAAGTGTGTGTGTGTCAGTCAGTGTGTGTGTGGGTGTCAGTCAGTGTGTGTCAGTCAGTGTGTGTGTCAGTGTGTGTGTGTGTGTCAGTGTGTGTATGTGTGTGTGTGTGTGTCAGTGTGTGTCAGTGTGTGTGTCAGTGTGTGTCAGTGTGTGTGTGTGTCAGTGTGTGTGTGTGTCAGTGTGTGTGTGTGTGTGTGTGTGTGTCAGTGTGTGTGTGTGTGTGTGTGTGTGTGTGTGTGTGTGTGTGTGTGTGTGTGTGTGTGTGTGTGTGTGTGTGTGTGTGTGTGTGTGTGTGTGTGTGTGTGTGTGTGTGTGTGTGTCAGTGTGTGTGTGTGTACCATTCATTGTGTGTGTGCGCGCGCGCGTCAGTCTGTGTGTGTGCGCGTGGGTGTGCGCGCGTGCGTCAGTCAGTGTGTGTGTGTGTGTCAGTCAGTGTGTGTGTGTGTGTGTGTGTCAGTGTGTGTGTGTGTGTTTGTTTGTGTCAGTGTGTGTGTGTGTGTGTGTGTGTGTGTCAGTGTGTGTGTGTGTGTGTGTGTGCAGCAGTCAGTGTGTGTGTGTGCAGCAGTCAGTGGGTGTGTGTGCAGCAGTCAGTGTGTGTGTGTGTGTGTGTGCGCGCGTCAGTCTGTGTATGTGTGCGTGTGGCTGTGAGGGGTTGTGTGCATGCGGCTGTGAGGGGTTGTGTGCGTGCGTCAGTATGTATGTGTGTGTGTCAGTCAGGGTGTGTGCGTGCGTCAGTCAGGGTGTGTGCGTGTGTGCGTGCGTCAGTCAGTCAGTGTGTGCGTGCGTCAGTGTGTGTGCGTGCGTCAGTCAGGGTGTGTGCGTGCG